>NW_019264346.1:172951-270477 GCF_002742605.1 Olea europaea var. sylvestris | reverse complement strand
AAAAAAAAATATATATATATATATATATATATATAAAATCGGAGAAAATAGAAGAACACAGAAAATTTTTCTTCAAAAAGGATACGGAAGTTCAGCATCTACTCACCACTTTGAGCATCTACTAAGTAGATACTGTTCGAATCCACTAAAATCATCAAGAATCATTACAAATATATGAATAAATCATAAATTCATTAGTGTTTCTTCTTACATCTCTAAAGACTACAACAAAATATACTCCTCACAATATCTCAGATTGCACACTAACACAACCAAGAAAATCTCATCAAAAGATGAGAGAAATTGAACACGAAGAAGAAGAGTACATAATAGTCAGAAAGCAAGACAGAAACCCTACACCAAAACCATCCAGGGGTGGATCCAGGCCCAGGCTTGCCCGGGCTACGGCCTGTGCTCGCCCAAGCCTAGATCCATCAATTCCTAGTTGTTGTTTTTTTTTTTTGGTTCAACCCATGTAAAATTTAAAATCAGCCAGTGTGGTATAAGCCTAGTTGCAATAAAATGAGCAAATGATCCAACTTTAATTTTTTGGCCCAAACAAAACATAAATTTTATTATCCATGTGTTTCCAAACCTAAACCCAAACCCAAACCAAACCAAACCTAATTCTAATCCAATATTAATCCCTTGACAACCAACAGGTCCAGGTTAGAAATCAAAATCAAAATCAAACGGACCTTCCTCTCTCTCAGTCTCTCCATTCTCGAAGAGACGAAGACTCTTAGACTCCAACCTATTTTTAAAATTTTCAATCAAAAATTTCTATGAATTTAAGGAATCCATTACCCACATCAAAAATTTCATCTCTTAAAAGTGTATTTTAGCAGGACAAAACAACGGCATTTGAATTGGTAATTGCCATTTCAATTCTTTCAAAGTGTAGAAGCTGTTACCTGTAGTTAGTGCCGCAAAGCAGCAGAGGAAAACAAGGACGAAGCCCAGGCTACAGCCCGTGTTCGCCCAAGCCCAGATCCATCAGTCCATAGTTTTTTTTTTTTTTTTTTTTGGGTTGAACCCATGTAAAATTTAAAAATAGCCTATGTGGTGTAAGCCTAGTTGCAATAAAATGAGCCCAACTTTAATTTTTTGGCCCAAACAAAACATAAATTTTATTATCTATGTAAACCCAAAACCAAACCCACCCCCAAACCCAAACCCAAACCAAACCTAATTCTAACCAACAGGTCCAGGTTAGAAAACAAAATCAAACGGACCTTCTTCTCTCTCAGTCTCTCCATTCTCGAAGAGACGAAGACTCTTAGACTCCAACCTATTTTTCAAATTTTCAATCAAAAATTTCTATAAAATTAAGGAACCCATTACCCAAATCAAAGATTTCATTTTTAGCGGGACAAGACAACGGATTTTGAATTGGTAAGTGCCATTTCGATTCTTTCGAAGTGTAGAAACTGCTACCTGTAGTCGGTGCCGCGAAGCAGTAGAGGAAAATCGTGCTCACTGCTCAGCCCCAAATACCTTCTCTTCTTCTCGACTTCTCCATTTCTCTCTCTCTCTCTCTCTCTCTCTCTCGTAGGAGACAGAAACTAGTGGCGCAAGCGGGGAGCCGGAAAAAAGGGGCCGAAGAGCCTTTTATTTTATATAGGCATAGGGTATGGGGATTCTTAGAGTTACAGTTCGCAAATTAAAAAATTGTGGTTAATAAAAGGTTACAATTGCACAAGTAATTAAAATAAATAAAAGGTTACAATTGCACAAGTAATTAAAATAAATATCTGTCTCTTTTAACTTTTAGTTTTAAGTTTTTTATTTTTATATTGTTTAGAAGTATCTTTAATGATTTTCACAAAATACAAAAAAGAACTAATTGCATTAAGCCATTAACTGTAAAGTGAATAAAAAAGTGTATACTTGTATGATTCAATAGTAACTTAGATTTTATAACTTGGACTATTTTTCATATATATTTGTCGTTAATATTTCTTTTCTTTTTTTTTTTGTTTATAATTTGTTGAAAATTGAAATGTCGTCTGGTAATTTTTTTTTTTTTTAATACTTGAGCATTTTAAAACTTTCTGCTTTAAGCATTTTTAAAATTCTTGTTTTGAGAAATCGATTGTCAACATGCTTAATTGAATTATTTTTCAGTTTCAAAAATGCAGTAAATTTATCATTATTAAGGCACAGACGCAGCCCGAGTCTAGTGAACATGTAAGAAAAGCAAATTACAAAAGTTCAATATACTCCTTGGTCCATTTTAAGTAAATGCCCTCGCCTCTCATCTTGTGGCCTTGCCGGGAAAAAATTGAATTAGTTAATTAACTATTGTTGAAATTTCCATTGTCGGCTTAATAACTCGTTGTTGCCTTGTCAGCTTAATAATTGTTGTCATCGTCTTGTTAGTTTAGTGACTATTGTTGCCTTGTCAACTTAATGAATTAGTTTTTGATTGTCGCTAGAATAATATCATTGATGATTAATTTTTTTTTTTTTACCTTTTTTTTTCTTTGCAATTTTAAGAATTGAAATGGAAGGTCAACCTCCTCGCAAGAAGAATAAGAACTTGTTTTCGATCTTCCAAAGGGCTGGTCGACCTACCGAAAGTACAACTTTTGATGGATTAACAAAAGATCTACCTCCATTTCCTCCGAAAGTTGAAAGTCATTCATCCTCAAATATTAGCATTGAACAGGAACCGGGGAAAAGAATGCAAATACTAGAATTTCCTTCTAATCTGCAAGATGAGATTAGAGTGGCATATTTAAAGCCTGGACCTTATCAACCAAGACTTGTTGAGTATCCTAAGGCACAAGGGAAATCTCAGTCTCGTCGCTTTCAGGCAAAATGGTTCAACCAGTTTCCTTGGTTAGAGTATTCACCTACAACGGATAGAGCATATTGCTTTTATTGTTATCTTTTTTCGGAATGATGGTAATCCGTCCAATTGTTCGGCATTGATAACTTCTGGATATAACCAATGGAAGAGAGTTAATGATGGCGCAAAATGTATATTTCTTACTCATTTGCGATCATCGGAACATAATATGTGTTAGAGGAGAGCTAAAGATTTAATGAAACCGTCTCAACATATTGATAAAATAATGCATGTCATATCGAATGAAGAAGTTGAAAAACATCGTCTACGTTTAAAGATTTCAGTTTGAAGTGCTCGATGGCTAGCATTTCAAAGTTGTTCCTTCAGGGGTTATGATGAATCTTCATCTTTATTGAATCGCGAGAATTTTATTGAGATGATAAAAATTTTGGCAGAAACGACAGAAATTGATAAAGTTGTACTGAAAATGCTCCAAAAAATGCCCAATACATTGTTACAAGTATTCAAAAAGAAATCTTACACACAATGGCGAATAGAGTAAGAATGATGATTCATGAAGAAATTGGGGATGTATACCTTTGTATTCTTGTTGATAAATCACAAGATGCATCTAAGAGAGAACAAATGGCTATTATTTTGAGATTTGTGAATAGTTGGGGTTATTATGACGAAACGCTACTTTGATATCAAAAGCATCAGCGACACCACATCATCAAGTCTAAAAAATGAGATTGTAAGTGTACTTGCTCAACATGAACTTGAAGCGGCAAAAATGAGAGGCCAAGGATATAATGGTGCTAGTAATATGCGGGGTGCTTGGAATGGACTTCAGGAATTATTTCTTAGAGATTGTCCATATGCATATTCTGTCCATTGTTTTGCTCATCGATTACAGTTAGTATTGGTTTATGCAGCTAAAGAAGTTGATGTTATTTGGGAGTTCTTTTCTCATCTGGACAATATTATCAACATTATCACTTCTTTCCCTAAGCGCATTATGGAGTTACAATCTACTGAAAGAGATGAAATTAAACATATGTTAGCTACTGGGGAGTGTGAGTCAGGAAGTGGAGCAAATCAAGTGGGTAATTTACAACGATCAAGAGCAACTCGTTGGAGTTCTCATTATAACTCTATAAAGAGCTTAATAGATATGTATAGTGCAACTTGCAAAGCATTTGAAAATCTTAGTGTTCATTGTCCAAATGGAAGATCTCGGGGCGAAGTTCATGGCACTTACAAACATATGAAAAATTTTGATTTCGTGTTAAGTTTGCATTTAATGCATAGCATCATAAGAATAATCGATGTTCTTTGTCAGGCTCTTCAAAGGAAATCTCAAGACATTCTGACCGTTATGAGATTCGTTTCTACTACAACAAAACTCCTCCACAAATTAAGAGATGCTGATTAGGAAGAATTTCTCGGGGAAGTAAAAAAGTTTTGCTCAAAACAAGATATTGAGATACCCGATCTAAAAAGTTTATATAAGGTTGGTCCTTGTCGTTCTCGTGATCCAATTACAATGAAGCATCATTATCACTTTAATGTTTTCAATGAAGTTAGAGTACATATTGATGGAATTAAATACAAGATTCAATGATACATTAGTTGAACTTCTCACACTGAGTGCAGCTTTAGATCCTAGAGATTCATTTGCATCATTTAACAGTCACGATATTTGTACACTTGCTAAGAAATTATATCCTAAAGATTTTTCAAATCAAGATATTCATACTTTGGAATATGAGAAGTGACACTATGAGCTGGATATGAAAATTGAATCTCGATTTCAAGTATCTACACTTGTTGAGTTATGTCGACAGTTAACTGAGAGTGGAAGATCAGATATTTATATTATGGTTACTAGATTGATTTGTCTTGTACTTACTTTACTTGTTTCTACCGCAACTACTGAGCGAGCATTTTCAGTAATGAAACATGTGAAGACAGATCTTCGTAACAAAATGAAGGATGGGTTTCTTACTGATTGTATGACACTCTTTATCAAATGAGAACTTGCTCAAAAGATAGATATAGATTCTATGATAGATAAATTTTATGTTTCAAAATCTTGTCGGGAACAGCTTCCAATTAAATGCATTTGACTTTAATATAATTTATTAATTTATTATATCGACTTTTGAATTTTAGCTCATGTGCAAAAAATTCCTGGATGTGCCACTGAAACCATCTAACAAACAAGAAAGACATGACAGGCAATAAATACGTCTAACCAAAAGTCACCAATCTAGCGGCTGAGAGAAGTCCACGTGCAAGGCCCAAGATAAACCATCACTTAAAGAGGCAAACACGTGTTTTGGAAACAAGCTTTCATCAAGTATTTTGGGCCTCAACCTGAAACACACTTTGGACCACAAACAACAGCGTAACCAATTAAAATTGTGAGGCAATCCAACATAACATTATGCACCATGCTGAACTATTCTTGAATCATTTAGTAGTTCTAACAATATTTACAAAGTTTTATTCGCTCTAAAAAACACTAAAAAGAAAAAAATTAAAATTAGTTTCAGTTCTAAAAAAAATAGCAATCTGAACATGCTAAATACGTTACCTTCAATTTGATATTAAAAATTTTCAAACTATTTTTAGTTATTCAAAGGTTATACCTTGGTTTCAATATCAAAGGGGTTAAATTCAGTTGAAATTTTCACCAGATTAATCAAGCCTTTTTCAACCATCTTTCTAGTAAAATAGAACTTAATATCAACATGTTTAGTCTTATCACGGTAAATAGGATTTCCACTCAATTGTATGGTAGTTCAATTATCTATAAAAATTCTAACTACTTCATTTATAAAACCAATTTCTTCTAATAAACCTCTTAACCGAAGTCCTTATTTAACACCATCACTAGCTGCTATGTATCCAGCTTCAGTAGAAGATAGGGCCACAAGTTTTTGCACTTGAGATTTCCAACTAATATATCCATTACAAAGAGTAAAAACATAAGAAGAAGTTGATATTCTCTTATTTAAATCACCTGCAAAATTAGAGTTAGTGTTACCTTTCAAAACTACACCTTCATTAAATATTTGAAATTTTAAACCTAGGTTAGATGAGCTGTTTATATACCTTAACATCTATAATATTGCTAACCAATGTGTTTAACCTGAATTAGCCATAAATCTACATAAGAATGTATACCATGAGCGAAATCAGGTCTGGTATATATTATAAAGTACATAAGTAAGCCAACAATATTTGCATAAGGCATTTTACTCATTCTATCAATCTCTTCATTAGTTTTAGGGGATTGCTTATTTGATAGTTTAAAATGAATTTACAATAGGCAACGCAATAGGTTTGCATTTAAACATAGATAACATTTCAAGCACTTTATTTACATAAGAGCATTGATTCATTTAAAGGACACAATCTCTTTTTTTTCTCGTGCCTAAAATTCTTTTAACTTGTCCTAGAATTCTAATTAATTGTATTTGACAACATGTGAGAAGATTCCATTATAATCATTGCCCTCTCTTTGTGTAAACTCTTTAGTCATACGTCTAGCTTTATATCTTTTACATTCAACATTAAACTCACCTTCTTTAATTTTGTAAACCCAATTGCAGTCAACAATCTTTTGATTTTTTTGCTTGTTAACCTAAATTCATATATCATTGTCAGTTAGAGAATTCATTTTTTCCTTCATGGCTTCCATTCACAATTTAGATTCTTGATAGTTAATAATTTTTCAAAAGTAGTAAGCTTAGAGTTAATTGATTCAAGGGTAAAGAAGAGGGTCACAGATTCATCACAATTGGTTCTAGTAGAAAGAAATCTATATCTTGTACCTCTATCTCTAGTTAGTTGATAGTCGTTAAGAGCAGTATTCTCAGATTCATCTTGAGTTTGATCTATTTCAAAATGAGTAGTCTCCACCTCAATCAGATCATTAGGTTTAGCAAAATTATTTTCTTGACTTTTCAAGACAATTTCTTAACAAGTGAAGTTTTAACATATTTCTGATTTGAAGAAATATTATAGGGAAAATGATTTTCATTGAAGATGAAATTTCTACTTATAATAACTTTGTACCCGTTCTAACCTTTTAAACAAAATCTATATCCCTTACTTTCTTCGCTATAACCTAGAAAGACACATCTTAGGGACCTAAGTTCAAGTTTGCCTTCATTATGATGAGAATAGGTAGCACAACCAAACATCTTAAATTTGGAATAATTTGGAGACTTTTCAGACCACGGTGATTCAAGGATTTGAAAATCAACAACACTTGTTGGGATTCTATTAATCAGCTTAGTGGTAGTTTTTAGAGCTTCTCCCTAAAAGAGTTTGGGAAGCCCAGAGCTTAGTAACATTTATCTAATATTTTCTAATAAGTTTTATTTATTCTCTTGGTAATATCATTTTGCTAAGGAGAATATATTATTGGTCTGTCCATCACAATTCCTAGATTCTTTATAGAAATGGTCAAATTAAACATTCAAGGTCATTATTGTTCTAATTGCTTTGACTTTCTTATTTATTTGATTTTCAATCACCAGTTTCCATTGTTTAAAATTTTGGAAGGTGTCAATTTTTTATTTTAAAAGAAAAGTCCATATTTTACTTAAAAAATCATCTACTATAAGTAGATAAAATCTGAATTTGCTTAACGTATTTACATGTACAGACCCTATGGGTCAGCATATACATACTCAAGAGTAGAAAAGGACTTGACAAAACTAATTTTAAAAAGGTGACTTATTTTGTTTTCCAATGACACAGTCTTCACAAAATTCTAATTTTTCAATGCTATATTTTCCAAAACATCCAAGTTTACTAAGAATCATTAATCCCTTTTCGCTAATATGGCCAAGTCTATTGTATTAGATTAAAGATTTATCGTCATAAGACTGTACATGTGTCGAGATATTTCCAACTAATGGTTCAACTTGCAGTATGTATATTCCATTAACTTTAGGAGATGAAATTATTTCCTTAGAATTTAGATTTATCTTTATAAATCCCTTATAAATTTCAGTTTTCATATTCATCATCCAATTCTCTTAAGAAAATCAAATTTCTTTGAAGATCGCGCACATATCTGATTTTAGGCAACTCAAGAATATGACTATTCTTCAATAAAAGGTTGAGTTTTTAGTACATTTTATTTGACAAGTTATATCATTTCTCATCAAAATTTGACTAACATTTAGGTAATCAAATTCACTGAACCATTTTCTAATGGGACACATGGAAAGCACAACTAGAATCAAGGACCCACTCTTTTGGGTTTCTTTTTGTTGTAGTAACAAGGACAATTCCTTGTATGTCAGATTTATTATTGCAGGCAATTGTTGTAGATCTATTAGAATTTGATTTTTTTTTTCATATCAAATATCTTCTTGAAGAAATCTTTAATGAAATGTCCAATTTTTCCATTGTAGTAACATTTTGTAATTTAACTCTTAGATTTCAGTTGATTCATGTTCTTATCTTTGAATCTAAGATTTTAGGGTTTTCATTTCTTATAAGAGTTGTAATTGCACATATTATTTCTCTTATTTTGATTCAGTTTCTTTTTAACATTTATTCTTTTACCAAATTTAGAGTCTTTGAATTCAAAATTTAATTCAAGTTCTCTATTTCTTAGAGTTGAGATGATAATATCAAGTATAAAGCCCTCTCTTCCATATTCTGGAGCATATCTAAGTTCTTTGTACTCATCACTTAAGGAATTCAACAGGACAAAAACTTGTTGACCATCAAACAACTTTTCATCACAATTAGCTATGTTTTGAATCAATTTTGTGAATTTATCAATATTATCTTCTAGGGTAATCGAGGTATCAAATTTGAAGTTGTACAATTGCCTTAGGAGTTAACATTTGTTAGGCATAGTTTTAGTTAGATAAAGTTATCCTAACTTAGCCCACAAGGTTTTAGCAGTAATAGTTTTTCCAATCTTTCTTATGACACTATCAAACAAATTAAGAAAGACAGAGCTCCAAGCAACTTCATCTAATTCTTATCTTCTGTAAACACTAATTTCAATACCCCATAACCTTTCAAGAGCAGAAGCATACTTTTGTTGTAACAACAGAACCCTCATCTTTTGGCGCCAAAGACTAAAGTCTCTGGTACCTTTCCAGATCTCAACTTAAAATTTATGTACATTTCGTCAATTTAATAGATACAAACACAATATCAAGATTATACAACACACAAAATATTACTGTTCAAGCAATGAAAGAAAATTATAGGATACGCAAATTTCAAGAGTAAAGCAAAATATTACAGAAATATCTCCTTAACATGTAATTTACATAAACTATAAAACAGCTTATACAATTCAAGTATGCAGAATTATATAGAAACTATTCAATCAAGTCAAACAAGTAATTATCAAATAGGATTGTCAATTCGACAGGTTTAAGGAGTGGAGACCATTTGATCCACTACTCCCTTATATTCCCAAATCCTTGTATGAGATTTTAGACAAAGGTGCAGTGGTAGATCAAATACCTTAATAACCAAATCAAATAAAACAAAAAAAAATGTTTAATAATAACAAAGAATTAAAGAGTATGGAAAGATTATACTAGAGCCTGGAACCTCAAATTTTCAAAATGTAGGGAACAATGGTACAATACCAAAATCGGACCAAAAATCAAAGATTGTGCACAGGACCCCCACAAATCACAGTGACTTAGTATAACTCAGTAGTGAGTCAAGAATACGAGTGAGTCAACTCAACTTATCAATACTCAGGACGAGTTTCAAAACACCACCTCAACTCAGTGGTGAGTCAAGAGCCAAATCATTAGAACTCAGTAAAAACACTAAATTTCTCAGATCAAAAGAGAGTTAAAGTATTTTATCACAAAGGTAGATCATAACAATATTTTTTTCAGAAAACATAATTTGTTTTCAATAACTCTTCAAAATTTTCAAGATTTAACAAATCTACAATTTTAAGAACTAGGGTTTCAAGAAAACAAAAAACCTAACTCCTGAAATTAAAAAAAAAAAAAAAAAGGTTTCAATAAGACTTGTTGCTCTCAAAATCACCCAAATAAAAATATTTTGTAAAAATTAAAGTTGCAGAAAACATAAAATAGAAGAAAATAGAAGAACATGGAACATTTTTCACCACCAAGGGCCCGAATGTTCAGTAATATCTACTCATCTATGAAGAAATTTTCTTCATTGGTTTTTCTTCTCACCTTTCTAAAAATTACAACAAAATATATTCCTCACAATCTCAAATCGCACACCAATACAATCAAGAGCACTCCCCAAAAATATTATAGAGATTGAACACGAAGAAAAAGAGTACATAATACTCAAAGAGCAAGACAGAAAACCTATACACAATACATCCTACAAATAAGAGAGATGTGAGAGGCAATATATATGCCTAACCAAAAGTCACCAATCCAATGATTAAGAGAAGATCACATGTGAGGACAAGATAAACCATCACTTCAAAGAGGTAAACGCGTGTTTTAGTAACACGTTGTCATCAAGTATTTTGGGCCTCAACCCGAAATACAATTTGGAACAAAAAAAAAAAAAAAACATCCAGGCCAATTAGAATAGAGGCAGCCCAACACAACAATTGAATAAAACTCTTTGAAATTTGGTTCAATTCGATTCTTTTTAAGTTAAATAGCGGAATGAGTATTAGAAAAGAAAATCAACAGGTTTGGTTTGATTCTCGATTCTAGACTAGAGACTAAGTACAATTCTCATCCCTAGTTTGTAACTCGAATTTTCAGATTATCGGCAATCGAATCAAGTAGCCTTGTGACACTTACATTGATGTTCTATTTATTTTGGTAAAGACGGAAGTTTAAGTCATCAAAACCTGTAAAAATTAAAAGTTACTTTAATTTAAAATTAAATCACCTAAACTTATGAGCTTTGTAATTTGTTGGAATATAATAGGGATGAATCTAGTATTTTTTTTTTAAAAAAATTTAAATAGTAATATGATAGATTTAGAGTAAGAAAAATATATTAAAGTGTTGTGGAAATATAGTGTTTAAATTAGCGAATTCGAGAAGGGTTATGTTGGAATATGAATGTAGCATTTTCTAAAAATTTTAAAGTTTTTATAGGGATAAATTTAAGTGTGATAGTTATATAAGAATGGTGGATGAAAATAGTAGCTCTCAAAAAGAATAGTAATTAAAATTTTGAAAAAAAAAAAGAAAAAAAAGCTAAATTGTGATGTTGTTAGCTAGGTTTTTTATTCTTAAATAAGCGGTATTTTGGAATATATCTAGATTTGTGATTTTTTTTTTTTTTTTTTTTTTTTTGGGAACAAAAGGTGTCATGCATGAATCAATAAAGAATAGCATGTAAAATGTAAATTAGAAAAATCGTATAAAGCAAAAATATATCGTATATAGAGGATGTGTTTTATAATTTTTTCTATTGCAATTAGCTATAAAGATCTATACATAATGGGTAATCATATTTAAAACAATTTTAATTCAATCAAAATTCTCAATTTTGCTCATTTTTCAATTACGCCCTCAACTTTTTTTCATCATACTTTTACCAATAACCTCCAAATAACTAACACATGTTTTTTGATGATGATTTTTGTTCAAATATTATGTTAATGTACACTAAATGAAGGACAAATACGCTGTCCAACTTTTGTATATTTTGCTTATTTTAGAATATTATGGGCAAACAAGTCTTTTAAGGCCTATCTAACAATTTTCTTTGGACAAAAACTGACATTGGAAATTAGTACATTGTTAAAATAAGAATTTGATTGAAAAATTTTGAGAACACAAGTGTAAAAATAAGCAAAGGTTTAAAGTATTTATTGCAGTTAAAATATGATATGGTTGACAAAAAAATGTCGCGAATATAATTATCTGTGTAAATCCCTTGGCTAAAAATGAAATAGCAAATATTAACCCCCTAATGGAGCCAATTTTATCCAGAAATTATTAACTTGATATTTATTATTAAACAATATTAGTTTCTTTTTGTTTTAATTATTGTTTGAGATATGCATCCTACATTAAAAAAATAAAAAATAAAATAAAAATCTCAAATTGAATTTTGATTGGAATGGAATGAAACCAGCACTTGGGTGTGGTGGAGTTAGTGAAAAGTTTTCAATTTTTTGTTTTTTCATTTTCATTTTCATTTTCATTTTCCTTTTCCTTTTCCTTTTCCTTTTCCTTTCCTTTTTTGTTTTCTTTCTTCTTTTAATTCAAATAAAGGTATAGTGGTTTTTTTTTCCTTCAAAAAATTTAACTTTTAAGGGTCAAACAGATGGTACTTTTACAAGAAATGCTCAATGCCACGAGATATTGAGTTTAGAAGGTTAAGCTCGTGACACTAGTGATAAAGTGTATCAAAAACTTGAGCAAGTACAAGTTTAAATGTTAACCCCAAGATATCTTACTAGATCTTCATAGCTTTCCTTGTCAAATAGGAAATCGACATTCGTGTTGAAAATATAAACTAGAGAAATATGATAAGCACAAGCAAATGATATATGCCCTCCAATTAAATACTAAGAAAATATTTAATGGATACGTTTATGAGACACAAATCTCAAAACCTTTGATAACGAAGTTGTTCCAAACAACTGAAAATTTTAAAGAAAATACATAATCAATAATACATCATCGTATGTTACTATTTTTAGAAATACTATATGATGTGAGCATCATTCTTCTATACCAACACATTCCCCCATTTAATCGGAAATTTCGCTCATGCTAAAGTGGGAAAACTGATCAAGAATACGGAGAGTCCTAATAAATTGGATTCAATGTTTGCTCAACTCCCATAATATACTTATTATCTAATCATTTTAAGCAAATAATTTATAACAAAATATTCTTTTTATTTACAAAATTAAATATAGTGCAAGCTAGTTATTTTGATAATAGCATATATTCACGATCAAAGTAAGTAATTTTACTTGTAAGTATGAATAGGTAATGCATGGAAACATATGGAGAAATGAAAAATTAATTACTTTTAAACTTAGACAAATACATAAGATCTCTTACTGTTAAAATAAGTAAATTATTTTAGCTCTAATATCAATAAAAATAAATAAATATTATAGTATTTACATATTGACTGTAAGTGAACTTTATAAATATGGCCAAACATGTATCGAATAAATACCTAATTTGATAAAAAGTTATTAGCTCGTGTTCATGAGAAGAAAAATAAAAATAATAATTAGGGCTAATTACATTGACTACCAGATTTAGATAAATTTATTACCATATTATCAATTCAGTTTTCTTTTTCTTCATCACCGTAGTGGCCGCTGCAAATGCGATAACACACCATTTTCATCCACCATCAGGCATCACTACCGGCAACCACCACTACTATGCACCAACCACCACCTTCATAGGCACCATCTCATTGCTACCATCACCCTTAGAAATAATACCCACCCCCACCACACCCATAACACTATGTTGCCACCATCACCACCTCGACCCCTCACCACCATCAACTAGGCTAGCCCGAGAATTTGGATATCCCAGGCAATAAATTATTACGAGGTCCCTAAGTATAATTTTTTATGCAAGTATAGCAATTTCTTTAACACCAACAATGACTGGTTCGAATCCATTTTATCCATTGTTTTTGAAAAAATGAAATGAGTTCTTTTTAAAATAAATAACTTATTTTTAATTTTCGTGAGAGTTAATTTTAAAGAAACTTATAAGCTTAGCAAAAAAATTATATGGGAGATTTCTTTAATTCTTTTCCCATTGATTTTTTTTTTTAATATTTTGGTAGATAGCAAAATACTACAAAATATCTAGGTAATAATTTAATTGTAGTTCCATTTTATTCCTTAAATCAATACGTGTGAAATGTTTGTGGGGATCATTATCAACCAAATAATATTAAAAAATCTTGTGCACTTTTTCTTCCAACTTTTGTCCTCTTCCAAGCCACCAACCTCGTCATCGTGAATGACGGAGGATTCATTAGACATGGATGTCTTTAGCTTTTTTAGATTTTTAATAAAAGTAAAATAATAATAATAATAATAATAATAATAATAATAATAATAATAATAATAATAATAATAATAATAATTTGTTTACGGGTTTTTACTTTTGAATATTTAAGATGATCATAATAAAATTGATTTTAAACAGTACCTATTCTTTAATTACTCTCAATTCTCAGATAAATAGATTAATAGGAATTTGATTTAAGCAATAAAAATTACTTATCAATCACAAAGCAAAAAGTTAAAAATAAAAAATAAAAAATTCTTCGGACTATGTCTTAAGTGCCCAAGTGTTTTGGGCCTCTTATTTAGTCCCATCTTGTTTTTTCGTTTTCTTTTTTTTTTTTCATGAATTTTTAAATGAATAGAGGACCCTAATAATAATAATAATAATAAAGGAAAAATTTTGTAGAACTTTCGCGGTTCAAATATTTTTGAGGTCTTTTAAATTTTGAGACCCTAGACAATAGTCTTGGTTGTAGTGGGCCATGGGTTTTGCCTGCATCAATATTCAAAATCTATATGGCTCTCAGCTCACCACCATCGTCACTGTACTCCGATGGTGTTGCCACCACAAAACTACCCTCAAGATCTGAAATGCTAAATTGCAGTTGCGATCACAAATCCAAAATCACCACCTCTTATGATTTGACACCTCCAAGATTCGAAATTTGAAATCTCAAATGCAGATTTCGAGCTTGCTTTTTCTAAATTTTTGTTTTTATTATTGCTCGATGAATTTGATTTTTCTAATTTCATGTTTTTTTAGGGTGGTGATGGCAATTTTTTAATTATTATTTTATGGTAGTTATATTTGTGGCATTAATGGATGTGTGATAAGGTTTAGAGGTGATTGTTGATGTTGGTGATGGTGTCATCATTGTGATTATGGAGAGTGGTGGTGGTCAGGCAATGATAGTTCAATTGTAAATGTTACAATTGGTAGCAGAGCCGATGATGTGACAAAGAATGGTACAAGTTATAGAATTGACAGTTGTGGCATCAACTATTGTGACAACGATAAAAAAAAATGGAAAATATGGGTAACACGTTGTAGTATAAATGAAAATGACGAAGGCTATGTTGATGGCACAAATCGATAGTGAAATGTGTGTAACATAACTTTACAATATGTCAATCACTGGTTACAAATTTATTATAAAAATAATAATTAAGAATATTTTTTTAGACAAAATGTATTAAATTTGTAAGTTAATGTATTTTTTAATCCTTCATATTTAATTATTATGAAGTTTTTGACTAAATTTGGATAATTGGGCATTAAACATTAGGTGTTTGGGCTACGAGGGAGCTTGAGGCTGGGCTAAAGATGATTTTTGGGATCGACTTAATATGAAATGAGAAAATTTCGCCCACACCTATATTTTAACTTTCTATTTCAATAATCAGGTAAAAAAATTTCCATTTTTTTTCTTTTAGGTACTCACCCTCAAAATCTCTCTCTCTCTCTCTCTCTCTCTCCCCATTTAAAAGATTATCTTTTTCTCTCTACATTCAAACTCATACCTCTCTATCTTTTACAGCTACTGTCGAGCCACCGTCGGCAACCGTTCCCCATCATCTTGATCCTGACTCCACTTCTCTTCATCGCTAACTGCGGAGTATCCTACTTCTCTTAACCGTCGCTAGCACCCTCCACTTCTCTCTCCGCTATCAGCCCACAGCATCACTCTGCCTCTTTTAACCATTGCCAGCACCTTGTCACCTCGCTCACCATTGATGCTAGAATCTACCATCGCAATTTCACTTCTCTTCATTTTCGATCCTGCAGAACCCCATCGCCTCCCAAATCTGCATTTCTTAACCAAATCTCTGTTATTCATTGTTACAAATTCAAGCTACAGATCTGAAGGTGGCAGGTTTAGGGAGTTTTATTGGAGGTAACCTCTACAGGTTTCTGCGTGTGTCTATGAAAAAGAAAGGTCAGGTGGCGGGCATGGTGGGTTTGTGGAGTTTGTTGGGGGTAACATTTATATTTTTCTGTGAATGTCTATGTGAAAAGAGAAAGGTGCAGGTGGTGGTGGCGATGGTGTGGCGGGTTTCGGGAGTTTGTTGGGAGTAACCTTTACATTTCTTTGTGAATATTCTGGGGAAAAAGAGAGTTGCATGTGGTAGTGGTTATGGCGTTAGGGTGGTGCTGGGGATTGTCGATAGTTGTAGATGTTAGACATATTTCCATATCCCCCATATATCCCAGCCGGATTCCATGCCACGTTGCCATGTACAAGATCGGTCCCAGCCGGATCCCATGCCATCTTGCCATGCACAATCTTGTGTCCATTATAGATCCGTTCCAGCCATCTTGCCTAAATTGAATGTATAGCATATTCAATTAACTTGATTTTCGGGATATTTCTATTCATTGTAAATCATTTCCTTACATACACATCTCTGTAATCATGTGTATATACACACACTATTAAGTATATTGAATACATGGGACATCTTCCAATATTCTCCTCTTTTATGGTATTAGAACTCCTTGCTCACGCACATTAATCCGAAAACACTATCCCTATGGTCGAGTCAAATGCTTTCTCCTCCACCTTCTCCTTTCCTAGTATTATATCGCTCATTTCCATCAAGTTAGATGGTACCAACTACCTATTATGGCTGTCACAAAATTCTTAGGAGCCATGATCTTCTTGGCATAGTGGATGGAACTGACATCTGCCCCGCTCAGTTTCTTCCCTCTGCTGATGGAACTGACCCATCTCTTATAAATCCAGCCTTTGTTCTCTAGACCAAAAAGGACCAATACCTTCTTAGTTGGATCAATGCCACCCTTACTGAGAAAGTGCTGTCCACTGTTTATGGACTCGACACTGCTCGACAAGTTTGGCAAGCTTTGGCAACACGTTTTGCTTCTCATTCTCCATCACGCATTGCTCAATTGAAGCACCAACTCTAGAACTTGCAGCAAGGTGACAGATCTTGTTCCGTGTTCCTTTCTTTTGCCAAACTCTGGGCTGATCAGTTGGTTGCCGTTAGCAAACCAGTCCCTGATGAGGACCTTATTTCCTTTCTTATCAGTGGACTTAACTCCTCTTACACATCCTTTGTCACTGCCTTCTCCTTTGCTATTCGTGACAAGGCTTTTTCCTTTGAAGATTTCCAGGCAGAACTTTTGAGCTATGAAAACTCATTGAATCACCAGCAACATGTTTCCATAGTTACCAACAACTTTGCTCTACTATCCACCTAAATAGGAGAAGCCACTTTCGCAACGTCCTAATGGACCTCGAGGTCCTGAAAACCCAAGAACAACTAACCAAGAGGGGGTGAATTGGTTATTTAAATATTTTCAAAAAGAATTACTAATATAAACAATTTGCAAATAAGATAAAGAGCAAGTAAAATAACTTTGAAAAATAATAAGAGAAAGGGATAAAAGATGTAAACAATGTGTTACGGAGGTTCGATCCAATCACGATCTACGTCCCCCGTTACCAAGCTCTCTGTCATGAGCAAGGCCTTTTTCACTAAATGTGATTGACTTACGGTATAATCCAACCTTCTACAAAGCTTTCAGTAACTTACAAACAAGGAGCACCGATCCTTTTACAACGTTGAGCTTTTCGGGACCTCAACACAACCCACAATTCAATCAAAAATAAGCGTTACAAAAAGGAATCATCTCCCACAATAAAGATATATTCAAAATCGAGTACAATGGAAAGAAGTATGCTAACACTTTAATGAATGGCAATAAGTAAAGCTCAAGGTTAGGTTTGAAAAACTTTGATAAATGAAATGATTTTCAAAAATAAACTCAACCAAAAGTTTTCCAAAAGTGAATGAATTAATAGAGATAAATAAAGAGTAGAGAGTTGAAGCTTGAAAGTATCTCAATTTTATACTTTTAGAAGTGATGAAATGAATACAAGAGGTTGGGGTATTTATAGAGTCCAAAACGTTAAAAAATCTGAATTTACGAATGACTCGTCCAGTCGACTGCCTCTTGTCCGAAAACCCAATATAGCCGTTTGTACAGTAAAAATCAGAAATCAGAACGGTCAAATTCAGGACTATTGGATGGAGTCCAATCGATAGCCTCTCATGGCCGATCAATCGATCCAGTCAACCACCTCTCTGGGCAGTTGATCGTCCCGACAGTGCAGTACATCATTTTTCCAATTTGAAAGTTTTGAAGTACATGGATTTTGTAGAATACTTTTTTACTAAATTTTCATAGTAAAAATGTCTTTAAAGTCCATATATCATTTTTAGAAGTCATTTTCATGTTTGACCAAAAAGGTTGCATTCGAATGATTTTAGTGTAGGAAAATTGTTTTTAATGTATAGCAAGATTTTAAGCTTAACTATTCTTTGCCAAATATCAAAGCATTAGTACCTTTACATTTTGCTTAAGAAGTCAAGTCTTTTCTCCGAAGTTTGCCTCGTCTTGATCTTTCTTTGATGTCGTCTCTCATGCTCTTAATCTTGATCTTTCTTGACATTTATCTTTTAAACTTTTTGTCTCGAATGATTTGACTTGAATTCGTAGCTTCCACTTTGATCTTCATTTGAAGTCCGATGATACATGATTGATTTGAACATTGAACTATCATCACTAAAAAGAATTTGTTAGAAATAAAAATATTCTTGCTTGTTATGATCAAAACATTGAGGATTAAGTCGACCATATGTCAACAATTTTCCCTTTTTGATTATGACAAATAAGATGATTTGCAAGATAAATTTTAACGATTTATATCAAAAGAATATACATTAAAAAAATTTATCATGTAATCTATTCCCTCTAACTTTTACAAATCATGACCATAATTCAAGGCATATTTAATATTTTATGTTCAATTCAAATCATGCATAATCATCTCACCATATTTTCCCCTTCTGGCATAAGCAAAAAGATATAGTATTTAAGATCAATATAAAATCATACAACATTCTCCCTTAACACACAAAGCATAAAAATAGTTTAAATGTCATACATAAGCAAATTTAAAGACAATAGTGGTTAATAGTTTAGACCTACATAAAGAATACAATACATATGCATAAAATTATATCTAAGACTCCGGAGAAGGTGGTGGGGGGGAAAAGTGCATCAAACTATGCATAAAATGTATTTTGCTGAGCTTGCATGGCTTCTTGTTGAGTAGTGTAATAAGTATAAAAAGCATCTTGCTGAGCCTACATCGTCGTTTGTTGAGCTTGTATTGTGTCTTGCTAAACTTGCAATTGGTAAAACATCCCGTCAAGCCTGTTGATAGGTGAGGTAAGAGAATCAAGCCATCCATTGAGAAGATTGTAGTGATCCTCGATAAAAGTAAAATGGCTGGAAGGTGGAGGAGCAGTTGATCCTAGAATGTCATGTGGAGGACTGGGAATGAGTGGTGTGTCGTTAGCCTGATCATCTTCCTGCTCGTCATCTCCTTCGAAGGGTAAGGTTGAAGGGGCCTGAATCCAGATCAAGTCCTTTAGTACGGGCCACCAATTGTCCATGCTCCTTAACAATTTTCATTCATTTAAGAGTATGAATATTGATAGTGTCAGTGGAATGAAGAGAAATGGACACTTCTCCATTTAGAGGAATTTCAAAATGTTTAAAGATCTTAGCGAATAGCATGCCAAATGGAAGGCCTTTATGCGAGTGGCGGATTGGACTATTTTCATGTGACCAATAACAATAGTTGGAAAGTCTAATTTTCGTTCGACTAAGAATGAGTCAAGAAGGAATAAATCAAAATGAGTTACTTCATCGAGATGGCCTTTCCTAGGTAGAATAATATGGGCGATGATGTTGTGTAAAACTTTACAAGGTAAGGTTAATTGATTTGAACTAAGTTTTATCGGGAGTTCAAAATTCTTTCCGATCACTCTACAGCATGCAACAATAGGATTGTAACCTTCAAAAGTTGGATGAGCCATATGACCAAACACTTTATTTCTTCTAACTCAAGAAGGGAACGTCGAAGGGCATGGGTAATTGTAACTCTATTACCTTTGAGAAAACAAGAAATACTACTCGGACAAGGAATATAAACTATGTTTTCGTAAAATTCTTGCATAAGCTTAGGATAAGCATTTTCTTCCATGGATGCAATAGAAACCCAACCCATGCTTTCAAAGAACTCTTCCATATAGAATGCAGGTGCTTGAAGTGTAAAATCGGCAAAATCTACAGTCTTACATATAAGAATGAGAGATTTATCCAAGTGATTTTCTGGCACTTCAGGTTCCTCCTCTGATGAAGGAGTTGGTAGCCTCTCCTTCCTTGACTTCTTTCCCGGCATTTTCACTCTAGGCATGATGATTTAAATGTGGAAAAACTTTAAAACCTGGTCGACCGTTGAAAAGAGAGAAAGAAGAGTTGGAATTGGAAAGAAATGGAAATTTTAAGAATTTGAAGAAGAAAAGGTGATGGGTTTTTCAAATCTTATGGAAATTTCAAGAAAAAGTTGTAGATCTAGGTAGATTTGATGGAGATCTAAGAGGAAGAAAAGGAGAACTGAGAAAAAATGGAGGAGAAATGAAGATGAAAGGATTTTAAAACCCAAAAATCGCGTCGATCCGATCGGTTGGACGATATTTTATTTTATTTTATTTTATTTTGGTTCCAAAAAAAAAATACTGATTTTTCGGTAGACCATTTCCGATCGACTGGATGTTGTCCGGCATTTTTTTTTAAGTTCCAAAAGAAATTTCTGGTTTTCAGTAGACGATTTCTAGTTGATTAGATGTCGTCCGGCTAATTTTTATTTTTTTAAATCATGCAAAAACTTTAAAGTTTTAAAATTTATACCACTTCATTTTCATCAATAATTCCTAAACCTCTTCAAATATGAGAAAATCAATCGTGTGCTAGAGGCTTGGTAAAGATATCAGCTAATTGGTCCTTGATTTTTATAAACTCCAACAGAATATCTCCTTTTTGTACATGATCACGAAGAAAATGGTGTCGAATTTCTATATGCTTAGTTCATGAATGTAAGACGAGATTTTTAGATAAGTTAATGACACTATGGTTATCATATAAGATAGGCACATGATCATAAGTCAAATGATAATCACATGGAGTTTGTTTCATCAAAAGTGTTTGTACACAGCAACTTACAGCCGAAATTTATTCCGCCTCGACGGTGGATAGTACAATGGAATTTTGTTTCTTACTAAATCAAGACACAAGTGCAAAGTCTAGAAAGTGACAATTTTCACTAGTACTTTTACGATCAACATTACGTCTGGCCCAACGGCTTCCGAATAATTAATTAAGTCAATGTGAGTACCTTTTGGATACCAAAGTCCCAAAGTTCTAGTTCTACTTAGATAATGAAAAATTCTTTTTTACGGCCTTTAAGTGTGATTTTTTAGGATTAGATTGAAAATGAGCATGTTGGGTTTTTTTGATACCCAACAAATCCCGGGCTAAGATGTTAACGTGGGTTAATATTATTTTATAGGCATAGGCTGATGAATAAAATAAGTCCAACAACCAAGTCCATGAGCTATACCCGGTCCAATTGTATTTCCTTCTGGATGGCTTGAATCTTGGCTCGTTTACCTCTTTAATGGCCCAACTTAAAGCCTAACCCTAGAGTATATATATGGATATAACCCTAGCCTCTTTCTTGTGATGTTTTGTGAGACTTTGTGTGAGAAAAAGGAGAATCCCGGCTGCCCTCTTGGTGAGTGAAAAAACAGTCCCTAGAAGTGTCCAAAACACCTGTTTACTTTGTGTAATTGGTGGTTCCTTCATAGTATACCTTTGTGGTGTCTTCTCCTAGACTTTGTGGCCACAAATCATCATCCTTTCTTGTCCTACATGGGTAAGATTGAATAACAACCGAGGTGAATTATATTGGTTGTGGTATGGAGCCGGTTGGATTGGTTGTTCGTAGAGAAATGTACGTTGGACTAAGCCTGGAAAATCACTGTTTGAAAATTCTTTTGAGAGAGCTTCCACAACAATTGGTATCAGAGCTTCAAGGTGAAGTTTTAGCTCGTGAAATCTACCAGAAGTTGTCCAAAAAA
Organism: Olea europaea var. sylvestris; assembly: GCF_002742605.1. Classification (NCBI taxonomy): domain Eukaryota; kingdom Viridiplantae; phylum Streptophyta; class Magnoliopsida; order Lamiales; family Oleaceae; genus Olea; species Olea europaea. Next base: position 248,644 of record NW_019264346.1, on the reverse strand, counting down.
TCGGTAGAAACACAGCAGAAATCCGATCGAAGAAGCTATCCAAAAACTGTCAAAATTAGTCTTCGTTTTTCGCATTTTCTGATCAATCCAGAAGAAGTTTGGAAAAACGAAGACCACTAGTGTGACGTACAGGAGGAGGCGAACACTGCAGGCTGGTGAGTGTCGGTCGAAGGCAGCGCGTGGGGTGGCGCGTGAGGCCCACGCGCAGAGAGAAGAAGTCGCGCGTGAGGGCGCGTGGAGAGTTTTTTGGCGACAATCCCTTCAGGAAGTTTGTTCCTCATATTATTTCTGACATTTTTCATGTTGGAAGTTTTCTGTTTCAGGGTACGCAGTAAAATTTGGACAGCGCTGTTCTTCGGGCGTTCGGGACTCGATCGTGATTTTTTGGTTGCTGCAGTTTTCAAAGACTTTAGGACGAATAGTGGTAATCTTAAAGTGGTTAATTCTCATGTCTCGATATTTACGGACCTTCAGACATGGTCCGCTCGGTATCGTATTCTTTGCCTTTTATTATTGCAGTTGAAATAAATGTGTAGAGTAATTTATTTTTTGCTCATGCCTGATTCATATAAAGAGGGTAAGAATGGAATTAAGTACGGTAGGGACACCCTAACACCCGAGATTGTCATAAACTCACTTAGGAGTAAGGAAATGAAAATTAAGGCTAAAAATGAAGATAAGATGAGTGGTGAGTTTCACATGATAAGGAGTAGGATGAAGTTTAAACAAATGAATTTAGGTAGAACTCAAAATAGTGGTGATTCGAGTTGTGACTCGAGTGATGAAGGTAGTAAGAGGAAGGGCAAGGGATGGGACAAATATAGGGTAAACGGTGTTATAGCTGTGGTAAGTCTGAACACTTTATTAGGGACTGTCCCAAGAAGAATGATAAGTAGAAGGGTAATGTGAGAGGTGAGACGAATGTGGTTGAGGGGTCGAGTTGTGATCCTAGTGAGGTTTATTGAGAGAATAAACCTGATTCTTACATTGCATCTGTGTGTAATCATTTCTGTATATATGTGATCACCTAATTTTGTTGCAATATTGATGTTACACTTTCAACTTGTTTGATGTGTATAATTGCATGAATTGAGGGTGACCTTGTTACTTTGTGTAATATGTTTACATGCATAGTGGGTTGAGTTTTATGACGTACTCTGTTTCCTCAATGAGTGGTGTGAGAGTGTGGTAGTAGGAAAAAAGTTGGACAGTCGTTTCTCGCCTTTATCTTTGTGAGCCTGTGTGGTTTGTGAGGTTAAGTGAGGCAGCCATGTTACGATTATATTCTTCCTCTTTGTGAGCCTCCTTTGTGAGTGTTGTGAAGTAACCGACTCTTTCCTTGTTTTTTCTTTGTGAGTGCCACCTTCGCCGTTTTCTTTATGGATTTTTGGGGCTTTGGTGATTGGAGTAACCTTTGTGGTCACCGAAAGATGTTAATTTGTCATAGTGAGTTTGAGATGCATTAGCAATGTGTTGTGTATCTTTTGGTAAGGTGGAGTATAGATGCCGAGGGGTACATGGTGGTTTGTACCGGGGATGTGGAGTGTGACATTTGGATCACGAGTGGAGATGTGATCAAATGTCTAGGATCCTTTATCTGGAAAGAGACCCTGATCAGGTGGAGTGTGAGAGAGACACTTCTATCACTTTTGTTAGGTGGAGACCTATTATCCACGTAGATTGGGAGAAGTGATGTAGAGATAGAGGATTATCCCGTGGACTTAGGATCTATTGAGACTTGTCAGTTACACATGAGTTGAGTGATCAGTCTAGTGAGTCTAGTGGGCGATGAGAGGAGATATGTGTTCTCGAGGTGTGGGCAACATGGAATTGGATAGGATAAGTGTGGTGAAATCTTTTCTTAGGATCATTTATGCATGTGTTGCATATGTGGTTGACCGTGGTTTGATTGACTTGGTGTTAATCTATGGTTCTATGTAAACATCTTTCTGAAAAGATCTATGTGTGTTATCCAATGGTATATCGTCATTGCACGTGTATTTGCTCTTGATTGTTTACTGTTAAATATTTGTTTCTACTTGGGTGTTTTTTACCTTAGCCCTAGTGAGTACATGGAGCAGGTATGGTATGTGTTTCAAGTTGAAAACACGATGTAAGGTCTGTGATCTAATTTTATTGGCTACCTTGATTATGCAAGTGTTAACTTTGTGTTTTGATTGCTTGCAAATTTATTGGACATCAAAGTGGAGATTTGTTGGATTTTTTTGATACCCAATAAATCCCGGGCTATGATGTTAACGTGGGTTAATATTATTTCATAGGCATAGGCCAATGAATGAAATAAGTCCAACAACCAAGTCCATGAGCTACACCCGGCCCAATTGTATTTCCTTCTGGACGGCTTGAATCTTGGCCCGTTTACCTCTTTAATGGCACAACTTAAAGCCCAACCCTATAGTATATATATGGATATAACCCTATCCTCTTTCTTGTGATGTTTTGTGAGACTTTGTGTGAGAAAAAGGAGAATCCCAGCGGCCCTCTTGGTGAGTGAAAAAACAGCCCCTAGAAGTGTCCAAAACACTTGTTTACTTTGTGTAATTGGTGGTTCTTTCATAGTATACATTTGTGGTGTATTCTTCTAGCCTTTGTGGCGTCTTCTTCTAGCCTTTGTGGCCACAAACCATCATCCTTTCTTGTCCTACGTGGGTAAGATTGAATAGCAACCAAGGTGAATTATATTGGTTGTGGTTTGGAGCCGGTTGGATTGGTTGTTGGTAGAGAAATGTACGTTGGACTGAGCCTAGAAAACTACCGTTTTAAGATCCTTTTGAGAGAGCTTCTACAACATAGCACATAAGCAAACACTAAACATAATATCGGGTGTGCTTTGCTCATCTTTATCAAGCTATAAGGACGAACTCATTAGTGTGTTCATAGATTTAATGTCATGCATATCAAATTTCTTAAGCATGTCTAATATACATTTAATTTGATTTATGAAAATTCCTTCTTTTGTTTGTTTAATTTGAAGACCAAGAAAGAATTTTAATTCACCCATCATGCTCATTTCAAATTCTTTACTCATGCAGTTTGAAAATTCTTCACAAAGATGAACATTTGCAGCACCAAAAATGATATCGTCAACATAAATTTGAACAATGAGCATATCCTCGTTATGAGTTTTTACAAAAAGTGTAGTATCCATTTTTTTGATAGAAAAACCATTTGAAAGAAGAAATTTGCTTAAATGTTCATACCAAACTCTTGGAGCTTTTTTCAAGCCGTAAAGAGCTTTACTAAGTTTAAAAACATGATCTGGATAATTGTGATCTTTAAAATCAGGAGGTTGCTCAACAAAAACTTCTTCTTCAATAAATCCATTCAAAAATGTACTTTTTACATCCATTTGATAAAGTGTAAAACCTTTAAAGCATGCAAATGTAATAAGCATGCGAATGGATTCTAATCTAGCTACGGGTGCAAATGTTTCTTCAAAATCGATACCTTTTTCTTGATTGTAACCTTGGGCCACTAATCTAGCTTTGTTACACGCAATTATTCCATTTTCAACTCTTTTGTTTCTAAAAATCCATTTGGTACCAATAACAGTTTGATGATTTGGTCTAGCAATTAAGTCTCAAACATGATTTCTTTAAAATTGATTTAATTCTTCTTGCATCGCTACAATCCAAAACTCATCAAACTCGGCTTCTTCAAGATTTTTAGGTTCGATTTCAGAAATAAATACAAAACTACCCAAATTATTTTTATAAAAAGTTCTAGTAGTAATACCTTCCGACGGATCACTAATAATAAACTCCTTAAGATGGGATGGAACAAATCTCCATTCCTTGGTAACAAGGGATTACTTTGTTCTTCGGTTTATCTTTCTTCATTTTCTTGAGCATTTGATTTCTCCTTTTCTTCATTTGGTGCCTCCTTATTTTGGTCTTGAATTTTCATCTGATCAAAAGGAGCTTCCCATCCTACATCATCATCACTACCTTTCTATCGATCAAAAGAGTTAGTCTCGTCAAAAGTAACATGCATGGATTCTTCAAGGACTAGAGTTCGTTTCTTAAAAACTCTATAAGCTTTGATAGTCGATGAATATCCTAAAAAAATTCCAACATCGAATTTGAATTTTCCCAAATTATCTTTTGTATTTAATATAAAACATTTACATCCAAAAACTTTGAAATAACTAACATTTGAAATTCTATTTTTCCAAAGTTCGTAAGGTGTTTTAGTTTTCTTTTTGCACACTAAAATTCTTTTGATGACGTAGCAAGCGGTATTAACGGCATCGGCCCAAAAGTACTTAGGTAAATTATTTTCATTTAACATGGTTCGAGCCGTTTCTTGCAATGTACGATTCTTCCTCTCTACTACACCATTTTGTTGAGGTGTTCTTGGAGCCAAAAAGTTATGTTCATATCCATGTTCTTTACAAAAATCATCAAAACCAACATTATCAAGTTCTCCACCATGGTCACTTCTAATTGTTGAAATAGAGTGGCCTTTTTCATTTTCGACTTTCTTACAAAAATATTTAAAAACTTTCAAAACTTCTTCTTTTAAGCTTAAAAATATGACCCAAGTAAATTTTGAAAAATCGTCGACTATAATAAAGGTGTAATGTTTACCACCTAAGCTAGTTATCCTAGAAGGTCCAAAAAGATCCATGTGAAGAAGTTGTAAAGGTTTTGTAGTTGAAGTATAAAGTTTAGGTTAGAAAGAATTTTTTACTTGTTTTCCAAATTGACAAGCATTACAAATTTTATCTTTTTCAAATTTCAAATTTGGCAAACATTTTACAAAACAATTTTTAGAAATTCTTGAAAGAAGATCCACACTTACATACCCAAGTCTTCTATGCCAAAGCCATGATTCTTCTTTCATTCTAAGTAAACAATTTTCATTATTCTCAAATTCAATGTTTATAATATAAACATCTTTACTTCGGCTTCCTATGAAAATCACCTCTTTAGATGTAGCATCCTTAATAAGGCATTTTGAAGAATTGAATTTTATGTTATACCCTTTATCACATAATTGACTAATACTCAGTAATTTATGGGTAAGGTTATCAACAAGTAGAACATTTTCAATTGAGGGAGATGAATGATTACCAATGTTTCTAATACCAATAATTTTACTTTTGGCGTTGTCCCCGAAATTCAAATGTCCTCCATTTTTTCTTTGAAATTTGATAGCAAGGATCGATCTCCGATCATATGCTTTGAACAACCGCTATCTAAGAGCTATTTGCTTTTAGTTTTCTTCTGTTCCTTGTCTTCGATTGCCATGAAGCACATATTTACCACTTCGTTTTGACTATCATTTTCATTTTGTTCTTCATCGTCGCTATCATCCCATGTCGCTTGGAGTGCCTTTTTCTTGGAGTTTTTCTCTTTATTTGGGCATTTGGTTCTCTTGTGGCCAGACTTATCACAATCATAACAAATAACCTTTTTGCTTCTTTCTTCTCCTTTTTCTTCTTTCTTTTGAAATCTTCGATTATTGAGAAAGCCTCTTCATTTCTTGACAAGAAGAACCAAACCATTGGGCTCTTCATCACTCATATCTTCTTTTGATGTTCCTTCTTCAATTGCCAATTTTAATACAATTTGTCGTTTAGGAGGCTCATTCGATTCCTCCTTGCTTTTTCTTATTTTCTCCTTAATTTCGGCATTATTTAGCTCATATGTCATTAATGTGCCATAGAGCTCCTCCAAAGAATATGCATTTATATACTTGGTATTTTTTATCAATATTCTTATCCGGCTCCACTCCTCCCACAAGGACCTAAGCATTTTACTTACAAGTTCACCGTTAGTAAATTTACGATCATAACTGTGATTGACTTATGGTGCAATCTAACCTTCTACAAAGCTTTCGGTGACTACAAACAATAAGCACCAATCATTTTCCAACGTTGAGCTTTTCAGGACCTCAACACGGCCCACAATTCAATCAAAAGTAAACTTTACAAAAATGAATCTTCTTCCACAATAAAGATATATTCAAAATTGAGTACAATGGAAAGAAGTATGTTAACACTTTTATGAATGGCAATAAGTAAAGCTCAAGTGTTAGATTTGAAAAACTTTGATAAATGAAATGATTTTCAAAAGTAAACTCAATCAAAAGTTTTCCAAAAGTGAATGAATTGATAGAGATAAATTAAAAGTAGAGAGTTAAAGCTTGAAAGTATCTCAATTTTATACTCTTAGAAGTAATGAAATGAATGCAAGAGGTAGGGGTATTTATAGAGTCCAAAACAGTAAAAAATCTAAATTTGAGGATGACTCGTCCGGTCAACTGTCTCTTGTCTGGAAGACCAATATAACCGTTTGTACAATAAAAATCAAAAGTTAGAACAGTCAAATTTCGGACTGTTGGAGGGAGTTCGGTCGATCGCCTCTCATGGCCAGTCAACCGCCTCTCTAGGCGGTTGACCGTCCTGGCAGTGCAGTCTTCTTACGTTTAGCCTCTTTTGTTCTGATTTGAAAGTTTTGAAGTACATGAACTTTGGAGAAACTAAATTTTCATAATAAAAATGTCTTTCTCATTTTTAGAAGTCATTTTCATATTTGATCAAAAAGAATGCATTCGAATGATTTTAGTGCACAAAATTTTTTTTTTAATGCATAGCAAGATTTTGAGCTTAACTATTCTTTGCCAAATATCAAAGCATTAGTACCTTAACATTTTATATAAGAAATCAAGTTTTTACTCCGAAGTTTGCCTTTCCTTGATTTTTCTTTGATGTCGTTTCTCATGCTCTTGATCTTGATCTTTCTTGGCATTATCTTTTAAGCTTTTTGTCTTGAATGATTTGACTTGAATTCATAGCTTCCACTTTGATCTTCATTTGAAGTCCGATGATACATGATTGATTTGAACATTGAACTATCATCACTAAAAGAATTTGTTAGAAATAAAAATAATCTTGTTTGTTATGATCAAAGCATTGAGGATTAAGTCGACCATATGTCAACAGGACTTTCTCCCAAATATTCCTCTCGGGATCTTGTACAATATAATCTCTCGAATAGCTCTTCTCTTGCTCATGCTGGCGAAAACAACTTCACTCATCGAGTTCGTTGCCAGATTTGTGGTAAAAAGTAGCCACAGTCCTTTTGATTACTTCCACCAGATGGATTTCTCTTATCAAGGGCGGCACCTTTCGGCCAAACTTCCAGCCATGGTTGCTCAGACCAATGCCACCATTGAAGGCACCACCTAGTACCCTGACAATGGGCCAATTATCACATTACTATTGAACAGGACTTTCTGACTGACAAGCAACCATTTCAAGGAAGGAAAACCATGGCGGTTGGTAATGGCGATGGATTCCCAATATTCAATACTAGTTCTATTCTCATTAAATCAGCACATTCTACCTTTGCTTTTAAAAATATTCTCCATTGTCCCTCTGCTGCAACTAACCTCTTATGTATACAAAAATTTTAATTAGATAATAGTTGCTATTTTGAACTCACTACCTCTCATGTCTCTATGAAGGACACCAAGACAAGGGCAACTCTTTTGGTAGGCAAGAGTGAAAACGGGCTGTATCCACTTCACCTAAATAGGAATCATCATCAACTACTCCTCAATCCTTCTCCATTACTTTTCTAGACGTCAAAACTACCCCATCTGGATGGCACTCAAGACTCGAACATAGAGCTAATAAAATTGGTAATCTTTAATTAAATATCAGAATTTACCTATTTTTGGTTAAATAATAAATGCACTATTTGTGAATCGTGTCCACTTGGCAAAAGCAAGAAACTCCCATTTATTTTCTCCAATCATGAAACACATGCTCCTCTCAAATTAATTCACTCTGAAGTTTGGACGACCCCCATCCCCTATACAAGTGGATGTCATTATTATGTGATATTCATAGATGACTTCACTCGATTTACATGGTTTTACACTATGCGTCATAAATCGAAAGTATTTGCTAACTTTGTGAAATTCAAATACCTTACAGAAAATTTACTTACCCACAAAATCAAGAAATTTCAGACTGATGGCGAAGGTAAATTTAATTTAAAACAATTTTCTCCTTTCCTTAGTCAACATGGAATTCTCCATAGACAATCTTGCCCCCATATTTGAGAACAAATGGCTTAACAGAGAGAAAACTATGCCATATACTTGAAATGGGACTTCACCTTCTTGTCCAATCCAAACTTCCCAAATGATTTTGGATAGATACTTTTGATACGACAGTTTACCTAATTAATCTACTAGCTACTCCAGTTGTGGCCAATATCGATCTATACCAAAAATTATATTCCTCTCCACCCGATTACCAACATCCCTAAAATTTTGGATGTACTTACTATCTTCTTCTACGGCCCCATACAGCCAACAAGCTAGAATTTAGGACCAAATCATGCATTTTCCTTGGTTATATCTCGGGTTACAAAGGGTACCAATGCTTTGATCCCACTCTCCAAAATGTCCATATTTCTCGTCACGTAGTATTTGATAAAGACTCTTATCCTAGATTGGTACAACCCTCATCACTTGTGCCTACTCAAGATTCAGCCTCTACTCCTTCGCAAGTAATATTCTCTCCCTTTTCCTCCACAATTTTAGCAACTAACCCATGTACCTCTACTTTTCCACCAGCATCTGTTCCTAATGTACCTCCATCTTTACAAATCTCTCACAATTCAAATTTAGGTGATGCCCTACCTCAAATTGTGCCCTCTCTAAATTTCTCACCCGAACCTTCTCCAGTAGTCCATCACCTTTATTCACAACTTTTACATCTTCTTTTCCCAAAGACCTCATGTTCCCATCTATACCTCCTCCACCTCACATGCTCTGCAAACCCGATCCAAAACAAGAACATCTCGTTGAAAACAATTTCTGAAATTTACTTTGTATTATTCCACTAAACATCCCATAGTTGCTTTCCGTACCATGCTCCCTCGGGTAGAACCATCATCATTTACCAAGACTAAAACTGTCCCTCATTGGATGGATGTCATGCAACAAGAATATAATGCTAGTATTTGTAACGGAACTTGGACTCTTTATCCCCAACCTCACTCTCGGAATATAATTTGCACAAAATGGGTATACAAAATCTAACAACATCCTGATCGTTTTATTAACAGGTTCAAAGCCCGCCCTGTGGCCAAGGGCTTCCAATAGAAAAGTAGGGTTTACAATGCTGAGGCTTTTATCCCAGTCATCAGGCCTACCACCATTCGGCTAGTTCTTGCCTTAGAAATCCATTTTCAATGGTTGGTCAAACAACTTAATAATACCAATGCCATTTTACATGAAAATATTATGGAAGAGGTCTTTATGGAACAACCTCAAGGGTTCGTAGATACTCAAGCTCCTAATCATGTTTGTTGTCTTCACAAAACGATATATGGTCTAAAGCAAGCCCTTCGAGCTTGGTTCTATCGATTGTCCACTATCTTATTGGATCTTGACTTCATTGCTTCTCTTGTGGATACTTATCTATTTACTTATTACTCAGGCTCAATCTATATTTTTATTCTAATCTTGTGGGTGACATATTTATCACAGGTGCAATTCATGGACTTCATTATGGACATTATTCTGCAGCTTCAAAAGGAATTTCCTGTTAAGAACCTTGGGCCCCTTCGTTTCTTTTAGGGATTCAAGCCAATCGGATAAATAGCAGTTTGCACCTATGCCAAGCGAAATATATTCTGGATCTTCTAAACCGAGTCAAGATGATTGGATCTAAGATATATACAGCACCATGTGTCTCCGACTCCAAAATGTCTAAATTTGATGGTGAGAATTTATTAGACCTTATTGAATATTGTCAAGTTGTTGGTGCTCTTCAATATTATATAATCACAAGGCCTGGAAATCAATGAATAATGTTAACATATGCACAGCCCTACAACTGCCCATTAGACTGCTGCCAAGAGGATGCTCCGTTACTTAAGGGGACTCTCGACCCTGGCTTACTCTATACTCGTGACTCTCTTCAATTAACTGTGTACAATGATGTGGATTGAGTAGGCAATCCAAATTATAGAAAATCCACTACTAGATTTGGAATTTTTCATGGCTCTTGTCTTATATTAAGTTGTTGTATTTTGATCCAGAATGAAAGCTGAGTATCGTGCCATAGCGATCACCACTGTAGAACTTTACTGGCGCAGGTCCTACTCACCTCGCCTCCGGCTCTCTGATGTGATAATTCAAGTGCTCTTGCCCTTGCCTCCAATCTTGTTTTCCATGTAAGGACCAAACATATTGAAATCGATTATCACTTTGTCAGGGATAAAGTTGTCAATGGAGATATTCTGGTCAAATTTATTCTAACGGAATGCCAAGTTACTAATCTGTTCACAAAGGGCCACACGACTGCAAGGTTTTTGCTCCTCAAAGATAAGCTACAGGTGTCCCCACCACCCTTTAGCTTGAGGTGGTGTTAGAGATATTTCAATATTCCCCATATCCCAGCTGGATCCTATGCCACCTTGCCATGCACAAAATCAGTCCCAACCAGATCCCATGTTATCTTGCCATGCACAAGAACATTGATCTTGTTCCCATTACATATCCATCCCAGCCATCTTGCCTAAATTGAATGTATAGCATATTCCATTAACTTGATTTTAGGGATGTTTCTATTCATTGTAAATCATTTCCTTATATACACATCTCTGTGATCATGTATATATACACACCCTATTGAGCATATTGAATATAAGGGACATCTTCCAATATTCTCTTCTCTTTTAGTAGATAAGGTACATGCAGTTTGCAATGGAAGTGGAGGTGTCTCTGATAGTTGTGATGGTTGTGGTTTGTCAAGGTAGCGTCAATAGTGGAGTGGAAGTATGGTGGAATGAAAAGTGATTGTGGTTTACATTTTGTGTTTACTTAATTTGTAACTAGTATGTAATTTTGAACATAAATTATTTGTTTATTGTGATATTAACTTATTTAATCAATAATGATTTACAAAAATTTTGTCAATGATTACAAATATGATCACCTGGTTTTTGAAAAAACCTCACAAATTTCTTAAATTTGAAAGTGTATCTTGAAATTATGGTAATTATGTAATATTTTCATATAAAATTCCTTTTTAATATACAATTATTTTGCATCTGAAATATGGACTAGGACAGAACCCTCCGTCAGTCCATATTCTAAATCACCTTCATACTATTGAACCCTTTCTGAGCCTCTTGTCAAGCATTACATTAATATAGGGTAATTAACACGTAACATCCTTACATTTCACTATTATTTTAGAAAACATCCTTACCATGCATTTTTTGACATTTTCACATTTCATTGTGTAAAAGGTCTTTTCATCCATTTTCTCAATTAAAAGCGATGAAATAATAAATAAACCCTTCTATTTAAATAAAACAAAAAGAAAAAGAAAAAATTAATTGCAATCGCAGTCTTAAATGTTTTAAAAAAGTGCAAACGAATTCCAAATAAATTATTAAAAGATTAATTAGTGCATAATTTCCTTACATTTCACTATTATATTGAAAACCATTCATACCTTTCATTTTTTTTTTAATATTTTCACCCTTGATTACATTTTTAATTATTCAAACCATCATTTCTATCCAATTGCATCCAATTTCTCAATAAAAATTGTGAAATAGCGAATATACATTCCTATTTAATTTTTTTTTTAAGAAGAATAAAATCTATTAAACACTGGTTGTTTAGTTTAAGTTAAACAATGGTGACATAATATATCAATTAATTGATCAATCATATAACCACCCCCCCCCCGATCTACCATAAACATAATAATCAATAAATTGATGTGTTGTACCACTGATGTTTAGCTTATGGTATAGCATTTCTCTGTAGATGAAACACACTAAAGATGAAAATTGAACAGACCGATTCATTCACATGAATACTAGGTAAACAAAAGTCTTTTTATCTAAATTTCACCTAAATTACAATCCATGAAGTGAGTTGGAAATGCTCTTAGAAGTTCCTGGTGATGATATTTGAAGTCTACAATAACCATTTGGCCAAGTTTATAATCGCGACCCTGCATAAATTAAACACATACATGTGGATAGAGGGGATTTTTCCATGTCTAAAGCAAATTAAAGCCTTCCAAAATTTTTAATTTTTTTCCAGAGCTTCAAAATTATGACGGCCACAACTTGATCGACACCGTAGACCTGGTATACGAGAAGAAATGCAGGCATTGCCAATAAAGACCATCAAGTAACATGAAAAAAATGCTACTCTTGCATCAAAATTAGATTGTTAGAAAATAGAAAAGTCATATGAAAATTGAAGAAATATATTATTCAGTTGTGTTTTAATACAAGGGGAGGACCCTATTTATACAAGAGAACCTATGTTATAAAGGGAAAGATACAATAAATACGTACATGATTTGATAGTCAATTATAATTCCTATAGATAAGCAATTGTAATCCCCATAATTAAGTAATCCCATTAATTACGTTACAATCAAACAATTTATGCTAACATCTCTTAACTCAAGATGGTATTGTAGATGTCATCTTGAGTTTGCATACTAAGTCATGAAAACGTCCAGACAGGTGTGACTTAGTAAAGATATCAACAGTCTGATCAGAAAAAGATACGGATTCTAAATGGAGAGTACCAAAAGTAACATGATGATGAATAAAATGATAATCAATCTTAATGTATTTAGTGCGCTCACGAAATACATTATTGCGAGCGATTTGAATAGCGCTTCGATTGTCTTAATGAAGAGCAATTGGAGATGAGTGAGGAAACTCATATTTTCTAATAAACAGCGAGTCCAAAGTAACTCTGCAATAGCATCTACAAGGGCACGATATTTTGACTCTGTATGTTCACGAAATAATGATTTTGATTTAATTCCGCAAGTGTATGGTTTGAGACAAGTAATAAAGTGGAGAATTGAGTCCGAATATCGTCTCACGGAGATTGAATAGTTTAGTTTTACCTAACTCAGCCTTAATCGAAATCGAATTGTCAAACTTGATTCGTTGTAACTAAATTTAACCCCATCTTAGACTAAATATGCAAATATGTATGATTGAAATAAAACAAAAAACAAAGTGAATGTGTTGGATGCAAGTCTGATGTACTCAATGAATATGAAGCGCACTAGAATCACGAATCCCCAAGCAATTCTCATTTTTAAACCTAGTTTTCAATTTGACAACACGTTGAACTTGTGAAAAATCAATGCTCTTAAATCTATCCAACAATCTCTCTCGAGGAATGTTGAACAAATTCTAAAGCACTATGAGCCTATATTTCTATAACGGGTGCAAATATACAAAAATGCATGTGATTTTGTGAGCACTTAAAGATTCACTCAAGGCATAGACGTATATCTCCATCCTCTATCAGACCCTACGATGATTTATACCCCGTCGAACTTATTACCCTTTTCTCAAATGCACAAAATAAGTCACCACACTCACACAATCACATGCACATAATTATGGAAACAATTAATTGTATATAAATCATTCAAAAATTCACAACATGTTTTGATGTCAATACTGTAAAACACGGAATTAAAAAGTCACATTACAAGGTTAATCATTCTCCTAATACTTGAAAATCTAGCTTAGCATGGAGAATTTAACAAAATATACAAAAGCTTTGAGAAACGACATCACCTGTAAGAAATTGAGTGTAATCTCGTTAATCTTCGAGTTTCTCTTTGTTATTATGGTGCAAAATCTCCTCCAATATGTGTTCTTTTCTCTCCCAAGGTGTTCCCCTTGAAATATGACGGCTCTAGGGTTTTTACATATGTCGTACGACTTGTTTCCATAGGAGTTTGCAGTAGAATAGGAAATTGAAAATCATGCACGCCGAGGTATAACCATGAGATCGCATGGTTATGAACCATGCGACCTCATGGTTTAAATGAATTGCCTCCCTTGAAGTTCTGATCATCACCATGCGACCGCATGGTGCTCTTTTTTTCCCAAGAGTGACAATTAGGTCCCTGATTTACAATTTCTCGCATCATGACTTCTCTTCTCCATTGTTCTTCTCCCAATACTTCAAAGCTTCAATAGGTTGGCTCTTTAGTCTCTCACATCTTCATTTGTACCTCCGGTGCATCTTTTGGCTATTTACATTTAGGTTCCCAAACTTTCATTATTTTTCATCTTGGTCCATTTTCTGCATTTTCTTCCTTTTAACATCCCATATTATTACCAAATTGATACTTAGTTTGTTTGCATTCTTGATTCGGCCTTCGGGTCATCTTTCGATTACTTACACTTTGGTCCCTGAACTTCCATTTTCTTTCATTTTTGTCATTTTTAGCCTCTGTTCTCTTGTATCCTGTTATATCCACAATGTAACCTACAAAACAAAATTTCATAGAATTAAACCAAATTCAACCATTTTTACCAACAATAAGTCATGTTTTGTGAATCGAATAAGTGTATAAAAATGCACTTATCAAAATCCTTAAACTTGAACTATTGTTTGTCCTCAAATAAAATAGTAAAGATAAGTGTGTTTTTACACACTTATTTAATATATAAATATGTTATTTATTGATTAAATGAATATAATTCTATTCATAATTATGTAATATTTTCTTTTGTAGGCCAAAAATCACCTTAAGGAAAGAGAACAAAACAAAAGAAAAAAAGGACTAAAAGTGTGCAATTGTGTGAAGTTGGGGACGAAAATGTAAAAGGACGGAAAGTTCAAGGTCTTGGGGTTGCAATTTTTGGTGGAAAAAATTGAAAGAAAAGTCAAAATTTGAGGACCAAATTTGTACAAGTTCAAAGTTGAGCGATCTATTGTGCAAATATGGAAAGGACCTGAGTTGCAAATAATGAAAAATGGGAGGTGGCACTGTAGTAGCGCCACGGCGCCACTCATGACAGAGCCTCAGCACCACAACGCCAATTCAGGGCACCGAGACTACGAACATGACCTGTTTTGCTATATTTTTGTAGTTGGGGACCATTTTGCAATTAACCAAACACGATTTTTGGGCCTTTTAAAGGTCAAATTCAACCATCTTCGCCCAATTTTCTCTTGATCTTAAAAGAAAACCCTAGCCTCTCTTCTTTTTGGTTTTATTTTCCTTTCCTTTTTCTTTTTCTTTTTCTTTCCTTTTTTCTCTTCTTTTTCTTTTCTTTTTCTTAGTATTTTGGAGCACATCAAGAGCACTACAAGGAGAGTAAATCAAAGGAAGGTGGAGATTTAATTGAGGAACTCAAAATTCAAGCAAATCCAACCAAAAAAGGGTTTTATCTTAAATCTTAAATTTTCTTTATTATTTTCAATCATTTGCAATGTATTGGATGAATATTCTCCTTTGTTATCATATATATAATATGGGCTAATTTCTTGTGTTGAAATTTATGGTAGTAACTTAATCTAGCTTTAATTAATTTCAATATTTACCCTTTGATATTAGTTTGCTTATTTTCATGTGTTTATATTATTGTATTTATTGTATTTTCATTTATGTGACCAATGAATGATTGTGTTTAGTGATTTGTATATCGTTGGAGAGAATATTATGCATTTTAAATCAAATAGTAGAAACCATTGGTTTTTGTAAAGGATAAAGATATACCCTCTTCCCTAGGTGACCCATTGAGTTATTTTTACAGAGATTTAATGCTATTGTTTGATTTTAATCGATATAGAGATATAGTAGTTTAAACCAATCAATTAGGGTTAAATTTACTCGAGGGAGGTAATTGACTAAAATTGAAAAATCGAGTCTAATATTGTAAATGAGTAGCTTGTTAATTGGCTTGTGGAAAAATTAATTAGGCCATGGTTAAGCGAAACCATGAATCCCAACTACGTTTGCTTCAAAAATTTCCAAGATTTTGATATTTTCTTATTTCGTAGATTTTTATTTAAATTCCAAAATCATAAAATTATTGTGTATTACTTTTTATTGTTAGAATTAAATTAATTAAAGTTGTATAATTGAAAGTATACATTCCTCGAGGAATCGATAACTCGGACTCAAAATATCCACTTTATTACTTGAACGCGACACGTGCACTTGCGGCATGTATTTTTAGCAAACAAGTAACTTAACTCTACACAAAACATGACTTGACAACCTGCCGTATCTTAGGATTGGAATTCAGTAATCAACACGGGAAGCAATTCAGTAATTAACATGAATTTACATTCATGTTAACATATCAAGCTTATGATGAGTTTATTCATGACCTATAGTAGTCAATTATATCATTTCTTCACTCGAGCAACACACCCCCCAAACTTGTTCCATTTACTTAATCATCCCAAGGTGTGTTCTAAAGTTAGGAGTTTAAATAATTGAAGTCGTTCCCTCTATTAGCTTGGATAAGTTTCACTATTACAAGTTCACATGCCAACAAATAGAGGCTCTCCTATTTTGCTTGCTTCAACTTTTAAGACTAACCTAAGCTATTTGCCTCGCATCAAAGGTGTAATTTCATCAACTAGATGTCTAAGAGGTTGTCTTCATGTTATTATGTCTATACTCACTTATTTTCTGATTTTTTTTTTTAAATTTCCATCATCTCATTTGCTTTCTATATAACCCCCGTAGTGAGTTTTAGGCCAGTGATTCCTAAACCAGTTGATTTTATGGCATCAGATTTTAAACCCTTGCAGGCTTATTCACTCGAGCTATAAAAACTCGATTAGATGAATTTTTATTAATTTTTTACCTTCTTGATTTCTATATGACCCATGTAGCGATTTTTGAGCTGTTGACTCCTAAACTAGTTGGCTTTAAGGCACCAAGTTTCAAAATATCATTACAGACTTACTTGCTCAAGTCATAAAGGCTTTGAAAGAAGTGCTATTTTCACACAAATTAATTTTATGGCCCACTTTGTTTTTCTAGCCTTTAAATTTCCAAAACCAACCTCCAACTTAAGACTCACTTAATCTTTATCTTATTGGTCCAGGCAATTCACATTGGTGTTCCCCTGTAATTGTTCAACTATCTCCAAACTACTCTAAAACTGGGTGACAAGTTACTACACTAGAGGGTTTTTTATTTTCTCCTACGTTGTTCATGATCTCAATCACTATCCTAACATTTAAAGCATGAGTCTGTGCGCAAAGAATGTCAAGTATAACATCATCAAGTACTAGTTAATCAAATTTTGCACCATATCCATAGTTCCTAAAGCATACTTATTCCAATGTTCGCATTATAGCTAGCAAGACTATCAAACTCATACAAGCACACAAAAACATGATAAACAAATTGAATAAAACATGCCATATATTTTTTTTAAAATACTCGATAAATATATAGAATGCAGTAACTAACCATAGTTATTGATGAATATATACAATGTGACTAAAAAAGATGTCAAAATTATAACACCTCTTCCCAAACTTATACAGTACATTGTTTTCAATGTGGAAATAAGTAAAAGTCTAAAAGTGATTAATTTAAGGACAATAACAAAATGTAAGTACAAAAGTGAATTAGTCGATACTCCCCTAATCAGTATGGAGGGACTGGTGGTGAGTTGGGACCTACAATGCCGTCTCCTGGTGGTGGAGGTAGGCGGGCCAAGATCTGCCTCATCAAGTCAGACTGTTGGGCTTGTTCAGCCTGGAAATCTTGAACCCTATCTCCAAACTGCTTAAACAGTCCCATGTCTCATTTGCTCTCAACTAGATACCATTCACCCAGCCGACTTACATGCCCAACCTCCCATTCAAGTGTCAACTTCTCTTAGTGCTGCTAGGGACTCTCTGCTGGCATTTGATGCAAAGTTTCGTGTGATTCACATGTCCTTCCGCACATGCTGGATGTCGGCACTCATAGCTCCAAATGCTTGCTGAAGGCTTTGAATGTCTCGACTTGACCAATCATAGTAGCAAACATCTACCTCAATAGCTGTGTATCGACATCAACAGGTGGTGGAGGGGCCTATAGCATCTCTACGTCTTCAGCTGCCTCTCCTAGGTTTGCCTACCGCTGCCTACAACGCTCGTTCTTTATATTTTTTCGATTCTTTTCCCCGTCTCTGTCATGAGCCTATAGTGTAGTGTGCCTAAAGAAGGGGCTAGGTTTCTCAAGTGCTTTCCCGGATAGGATGATGACACCTACAGTCCTGCAAATCCAGCTGATTAAACTCGAGAATATCAGTGAACATCACCTGTTACCCCATATTCCAATTACATGTATTTTATCGTAAATGTAGGTGGCAAGATCAAATTTGTTTGCTCGAACCAGATGATAAATGAACCCAGCCTTTGGATCAGCAAATGTCGTCCGGTATGAGGTGGGTTCTATATTTTGGCACATAAATAGCCATTGAATGGCTATAGACGGGTTGAGCTCAATCTGGTGCCATTTAATAATTTGGAGGGGCCATGCACTTTTCACGTCTAAGTAAGATTTCGGCCACTTCATTCCAGTGGAAGTCACCTGGGATTGGGACCAGTTTGTTCCAGGACAGCTGGTAGTAATCATGAATGCCTTTAGGAGAAAACATAATCTATTTTCCCCGTACCCATGTCTAATGTATATGTTATGCCCTGGGGTGTCTATGTCAGTATTGAAGTTGGTATAGAATTCTAGGACTAGGCTTTCATAGAGTGGATGTGGTCGCTCTACTACTTTCTCCAATCCAAAATTTTCGACCAATGTAACTAGTTCGAACTCGACAAAATCATCCAACTTAATAGGAGTCCCTGGAAGTAACGCCCAATGGCTGATTATGTTTGAGTACCGGGCTGCAGTGTCTGATGTTAGAAATCTCCTAACACACCCTTCGAGCTTTCTAGTCTGCGCAATACCTGATGTGGTGCTGACCTCCTTCCCTTTATATTCATTTAGGTGGCATTCTGCAAAGGTGCAAAGTTTGCGTATTAGACCACAAAGTGTAAATGGATAACGAAGAAACATGAAAGAAGATATGTAATGCCTAAACCCCCAAACTTGCTTCAAAGTGCACATGGACAATGTTGGCGTGCAAGATGCATAAAATATGTTTCAAAATAGAGTTCGTATCAAGAAAATATGAATCACCAATGAAACTTAGATTAAACGTGCACTTTTTTCAATTTGGACCTATGACCCGACCTAGGACTTTCATTCCCGAGCACCGTCAATAAACATCAAAACTTTCCCCGGTGATCACCAGGCATATGAAAGTATTCAAGTTACTCTAGCACATATTCAAATTTCATGTCGTTTGGTTTGTCAAATTGCGGGGCAAAGTAGTTGACATGAGGTGCCGTGACTTAGCTATGTTGTGTCTACATGTGGACAAGTAGGGATTTTGTGTTTTTCAAGAAAAATTCTGTGAGAATCCATCGCAATATGCAATTCAAGTCAAATATCACGTACATCAAATGTAAGATTCACAAAAATGTATAAAACTCTTCACTTAGGCATTTCATTGAACATGTTGCGTGTATAGTGTTTTCTTTCTATTTTGATCATGCATATGTATGACTTCAACCCCCTCTTCACACAACCTCCATATTTATAACAACAAACCCCATACACCATCAAACAACTAAAGAGAAACAAAAATGTACCAAATTTTGAAATTGATAAATTAGGGTTGAAAAGACCTACCTTGTGATGTTGATAAGGAAATGCAGTGGGGATTGTAGGATTAGGTGGCGAAGCTTGTTTGTGTGCCATGATTGTGCGTATAAATCGTGTATGTGTGTGTCGTGATGTCGATTGTGTGAGAGTTGTGGATGAGTTATGTGTGTGAGTGTATGAGGCCGTGACTTTGAATATGGTGTAGGTGTGCGCGTGTGTTGTGGTGTTTAAAGTGCATAAATCGGGTTTTATTCTAAATTTATTTTTTTTAATTAATTGCTCTATGTGACCGCATAAAGTAATATGGAGTGGTCGCAAAGAGCATTGGATCAAGGTCGAATTTAGGCCCTGACTAATGACCTGCGACAACAAGCCTGGTGGTACTATGCGATCGTATAGACCACCAGGTGCGATTCTCGAAATTTTGTTGCCTTAATATTTGTGCCCACACATTAAATTAAGTGTAATAAGTGAATGCATTTGGACCAAAGTTGTAAAACACACTTGGATCTTCCACGAACTCGACTATGATCAAACTTACGTTGAATCTCGATTTTTGACTTAGGACTAGACCTGGCTTTACACTGTCCCCGAACTTGCCAAAACACATTTTAAACCATATAGGGTACACGTAGGTCGTGAAATTTTTTTCAAAATCGATTTTATGATTGAATTCACCTTAACCCCCCGAAAAACTTCGAAAATCCCTATTTGTGCCTCGAAATGCATGAAACTCTTACCCAAGCACCAAAACATGATCTCAACATTTATGACTCATGTGCAATGTATTGGGACACGTGTGGATCATGCTTAGACTCAACATAAGGATGAAAGATGACTTAAAACTACCAAGCATGCTAGAAAAAAATTGAAAATTTCCAAAACTAATGCAAAAAGCAATATAAACTAAAAGGATACGATGTGTTGCCTCTCAACAAGCGCTAGTTTATACTCAATAGCTTGATTCTCCCATGTCTGCTTCATTCAGGCACCTTGACGTTTACAGTGGACTTTTCCTTGCAGAATTTATTGCTCCCATAGTGCTTAAGCCTTTGTCCATTAATTGTGAAATTACCCTTGTTTTCGTGATTGACTCTATAGCCCCATATGGCAGCACCTTCATAATAGTGTATGGACCTGACCCTCTTAACCTCTGTTTTTCCAGGAAAAGCTTGAGTCTAGAATTGTATAACAACACTTTCTGACCCACTTCAAACTCTCGCCATTGAATATGCAAATCATGCCACTTCTTGGTACGTTCTTTGTAGAGTTTTGAATTTTCAAATGCTTACATTCCGAACTCATAGGTTGTAGTAGATGCTTTTCACCTGCTGTCTTTAAATCCATGTTCAACCTCTTCATTGCCCAATAAGCTCGGTGTTCTAACTCGAATGGCAGGTGACACGCTTTTTCAAAAATAAGACGGTATGAAAACATGCCTATGGGTATCTTGAGTGTTGTTTTGTAGGCCCACAGTGCATTGTCCAACTTCTTAGACCAGTCTTTCCTTGTAGAACTCACTGTGACCACAGGTATCCTTTTCAATTACTGATTGGAGACTTTGACTTGTCCGCTTGTCCAGCTTCCTAGACCAGTCTTTCCTTGTAGAACTCACTGTGACCTCAAGTATACTTTTCAATTGCTGATTGGAGACTTCGACTTGTCCACGGGTTTGAGGATGATATGGGATAGCTACACAGTGTTTGATGTCATATTTACTCAATAGTTGCTCAAACTAGAAATTGCAGAAATGTTTTCACTTGTCACTGATTATAGCCCACGATGTGCCATAGCGGGTGAAGATGTACTTTTCAAAAATTCAATTACCACCTTAGCATCGTTGGTTGGTAATTCAGCTACTTCCACCCACTTAGATGCTTAGTTAACTGCCACTAGAATGCATTGATTAGAGAAAGACGAGCAAAATGGTCTCATGAAGTTAATCTCCCAAACATCAAACAACTCCACCTCCAGAATGCTATTTAAAGGCATTTCATTCTTCCTTGAGATGTTCCCTGTGCTTTGACGTCTATCACACATATTTACATATTCGAAGGCATCCCTGAACATTGTGGGCCAGTAGAACCCCGATTGTAAAATCTTGGTTGCTATCTTTGAAGCTCCAAAGTGCTCTACATATGCAGACGAATGGCAATGTTCCAGAATTTGAGATACTTCTTCTTCAGGCACACACCTCCGAATGATTTGATCTATCCCTCGCCTATAGAAAATTAGGTCCTCCCAAAAGTAGTATTTTTAATTCTGCAAAAAACTTCTTCCTTTGGTAACTTGAGTAATTTAGTAGAGGGATGGCTTTGGCCAAGTAATTCAAAATATCCGCGTACCATGGTGCTCCTTCCATACTGAATATCTACTCATCTGGGAAGATGTCGTTGATGTCTACTGACCCTTCAGGCTCTCCAGGATCCAATCCAGACAAATGATTTGCCACAACATTTTTACTGCCATTTTTATCCCTGATTTCAATGTCAAACTCTTACAGCAGTAAGATCCAGCGGATCAATCTTAGTTTAGCATCCTTCTTCATCATCAAATACTTCAATGCAGCATGATCTGCATACATTATAACTTTTGACCCGACGATGTATGGCTTGAATTTATCAAACGCATACACCACGATCGAGAGCTTTTTCTCAGTGGTTGCATAATTAAGTTGTGCATCGTTCAGGGTTTTGCTCGCGTAGTAGATCACATGGAAAACCATGTTCCTGCATTGTCCCTATACGACCCCCACAACGTGATCACTGGTATCACACATTAACTCAAAAGGTAACCTCAATCTGGTGCCATAATGATCGATTCTGAAGTGAGTTTTTCCTTCGAAGTGTTGAAAGCTACCAAGCATTCTTCGTTGAACTCAAATGGTATATCCTTCATCAACAAGATGCACAATGGCTTTGTAAAATTCGGCATGTCCCAGGAAGTTGCAAACACCTTTGACTGATGTAGGTGGCTGTAACTTTTCAATGACTGAATCTTCGCTCTGTCTATCTCAATTTCCTTGTTGATACACGGTGTCCTAGTACAATCTCCTCCAGTACCATAAAGTAGCATTTCTCTCAATTCATTACTAAGTTCATTTCCTTACATCTCTGTAAGACCAAATTCAGGCATTCCAAACACTCATCAAATGAGGACCTAAAGACTGAGAAGTCATCCACGAACACCTCTGTGAACTTTTCAAACATATCTGAGAAATTGCCATCGTGCACCTCTGAAATGTAGTAGGAGCATTTCTAAGACCAAAGGGCGTCCTACAGTATGCAAAGGTACCAGAGGGGCAAGTGAAAGTGATCTTCTCCTGGTTATCTAGAAGCGTTGGTATCTGATTGTAACTCGAGTAACAATTGAGGAAGCAATAATGTGAATGGCCTGCCAATCTCCAACATCTGATAAATAAATAGGAGGGGAAAATGGTCTTTCTTTGTGGCTGCACTGAGTTTACGATAATCGATGCAAACTCTCCATCCCGTCACTATTCTAGTAAAAATTAATTTGTTCTTCTCGTTTGACACTACTGTGATTCCAACTTTCTTTGGCACAACTTGAACTGGCCTGGTCCATGTACTGTCTAATATCGGATATATGAAGCCTGCATCTAGGAGCTTTAGTACCTCGGCCCTAACCACTTCCTTCATATTTGGATTCAACCTCCTCTGACTCTCTGTACTTGGTCAAAAATTCTATATACACAGTGAAGGGCTGATCACTTTGATATATGCTATAGTCCATCCAATAGCTGTTTTGTTCTCCCTGAGTACTCTAAGCTGTTTTGTTCCTCCATCTTCCCGACTATGTTCGAGATAATGACTAGAAATGTATATGACTCACCCAAGTAGGCATATTTAAGATGTGGTCGTAATTGCTTGAATTCTAATATAAGCGGTTACTGAATGAACAGTAATGGCTTTGTGGGTCCTCTTCCAAGTTTTTCAAAGTGCCTTTTTCATATGTACAGTGGGTTAGTCTCCAAAAACT
The DNA here is from genome assembly GCF_002742605.1 of Olea europaea var. sylvestris. Classification (NCBI taxonomy): domain Eukaryota; kingdom Viridiplantae; phylum Streptophyta; class Magnoliopsida; order Lamiales; family Oleaceae; genus Olea; species Olea europaea. The sequence goes on along the minus strand of NW_019264346.1, from coordinate 225,117 downwards.
TTGCACATATCTCAATCTCTAAAGAATCTGACTGTGATGATCGAGAATCTGCAATGCACACCTCGTAAGCATCTGATGGATTGTGAAGTAGAAATGTGTCTTGAATCACATTTTCAATCACATCAACCTGGAAATAGCTATCTGACTCTGTAGGTAACTTCATAGCCTTGAAGACATTAAAAGAAATCTGCTCTTCATCGAGTCTTAGAATTAACTACCCTTTATGAACGTCGATTAGAGCTCTGTCGGTGGTCAAGAGTGGTATGCCCAGTATCAATGATATAGCTTTGTCTTCCTCCATATCCAAAATGAGAAAATGAGCAGGGAATATGAATTTCTCCACTTTGATTAGTACGTCCTCTATTATCCCTCTTTGATTGCAATATTAGCCTTGGCCTCTCCCAATCCAAGTTTCCTGAAAACAAACAGAGACATTAAACTAATACTTGTATTAAGGTCGCATAAAGCTTTATCAAAGTAAACTTCACTAATAGTACAAGGGACAGTAAAACTCTCTAGGTCTTTCAATTTTGGCGGGAACTTTTTCTGAATTCTTGCACTGCATTCTTCAATTAACATCACCATCTCATGTTTCCCAAATTTACGTTCATTTGATAAGATGTCCTTCAGGAACTTGGCGTAGTTAGGCATCTGGACTATTGCATCGACGAACGAGATGTTTATGTAGAGCTTTTTGAAAACCTCGATGAACTTTTTATATTGTTGCTCCGTCTTCTGCATCTTCAACCTCTGGAAAAATTGAATGGAAGGCTCATAAGAATTGGCTGTAGTTGTTGCCTCTTCTCGTGATGTTCTTAAACCTTTCTTTGGGGGTAGATTCCTTTATCCGCCCATCCCATTCCACAGTATCTTCTTCTGTAGGAGGAGTTGTCTATTTATTTACACCCGGCCTCTTGACGTGTGTTTTAGGTAGTTGCATCCCATTACAAGTTGTAATTGCCTTAGCATGCTTTTTTGGGTTGATTTTTGTGTTGTCTAGCAAACTACCTGGTGCTCTATCAGTCAAAGCAACTGTCATCTGTTCCATTTGAGTTTCTATATTTTTTATGGCAACATTTTGATCTTGAAGAGTAGCTTCGATTTTCCTCATGAACCGATTGTTGGCTTCCATGTACTAATTGATCTTTTCCATGAATTTTTCGAACATATTTTCTAGTTGAGGCTTTTTTCCTTACTGCTGCAACTGACCTTGTGGCCTATTTTGATTTTGGTTCCTCGGCTCGGATTGTATATTTTTCCAAATGAATTGTTTTGTTGGCATTGTACCCACTGAGCAAAATCTGTCTGCTCCATTTCTTATGCTAAGATTGGACACTCTACTATTATATGATTAGCTCTACATTCCTCACAACTGATCTTTTTAGTCTATTCTACGTGTGCTCATGGTGACATGCTTTCCACCTTATGAAATAGTGAGTCAATCTTTGCAGATAGAGCTGAATATGTATCCACTTCATACACTCCTGGTGTCCTTTTTTGAACTGCTTGTTCTGATGTCTACATAGCTGATATAGTAGTCATTGTCTCGAATAGTTTCAATGCCTTGTCAATAGTTTTTGTAGACAGTGACTCGTTAGATAAGGAGTCCACCATGTTTTTGAAGGCTGGAATTAATCTCGCATAGAAGTATTGGACCTGGAGTCGCTTGCTAATCCGTGATATGGACACTTTCGCAGTATGTTTTTTAACCTATTCTAGGCTTCATCCAAATTCTCTGAATCGTCTTGACGAAAAACAGATATTTTATGTTTTAGCTTTACAATCTTAGCAACGAGGAAGAACTTAGAGCAGAACTTTTATGCTAGATCGTTCCATGTAGTGATGCTGGCTATTGGTTGAGAATCCAACCATTCAATTGCTTTGTCACGCAATGTGTGTGGAAACAGCCTCATATCTGATAGCATCGTCTGAGATCCCTTGATATCTGAAGTGTTGGCACATCTCCAAGAATTGAGATACGTGCGTGTGTGGGTTTTCTTCAGCTCTGACATAAAACTAATGTTCATTCTGAAACAATTGTATCACATTGATCTTCAATTGGAAGTTAGACTGCCCAAACGGTGGATATACAATGCTGGACTGGCTTTGGATTATTTGAGGAGTCATGAAATCTCCTGCAAAGATGTTGCCTTCGTCCACTGTCTATTTTTCATTGGCTTGAAAGATAGGATTATTTTGCACGTTAACCATTTGTTGTTATTCTTTCCTAGTTTTTCTTTGTAGTCGATGAAAAGTTCGCTCAATTCCTGGATCAACTAGAATCAGGTCTCCTCCAATCGATCTTAGCATGCAAATCTATGAGAAACCAATAGTGGCACTTAGGCACAAATAAAGATTGAATAACAAAATAAAATAAAACAAAACAAAACAAAGGATACAAAGAATAATGTTTGAATTAGTACCAAAGTAAATAAAATTAAACTAATGCTTAATCCATGGCAACGACGCCAAAAATTTGTTCACAAAATAATGATTTTGGTTTAATTCTGCAAGTGTACAGTTCGTGACAAGTAATAAAGTGGAGAATTGAGGCTGAATATCATCCCACAAAGATTGAGTAGTTTAATTTTACCTAACTCTACCTTAACCGAAACGAATTGTCAAATTGTATTTGCTGTGGCTAAATTCAACCCTATCCTAGACTAAATATGCAAATATGTATGATTGAAATGAATTAAAATGCAAAGTGAATGTGTCGGATGCAAGTTTAATGTACTCAATGAATATGAAGCACACTAGGATCACGAATCTCCAAGCAATGTTTGTTTTCAACCCTAGTTTCCCAATTTAACAACACGTTGAACTTGTGAAGAATTAATGCTCCTAAATCTATCCAACAATCTCTCTCGAGTAATATTAAACCTACTCTCATATATCACCAGCATATATTTCTATGACAAGTGCAAATATACAAGAATGTATGTGATTTTGTAAGCACTTAAAGATTCACGCAAGGTATAGAGGTATATCTTTATCCTCTGTCGGACTATACCATGATTTATACCCTGTCGAACTCATTCTCCTTTTCTTGAATGCATGAAATAAAGTCACCACACTTACACAATCACGTGCACCTAATTATGGAAGCAAATAATTGTATACAAACCATTCAAAAATTCATAGCATGTTTTGTTGTCAAAACTGTAAAATACACAATTAAAAAATCACATTACAATATTCATCGATTTCCTAATACATGAAAATCTAGCCTAGCATGGAAAATTTAACAAAATACAAAAAAGCTTTGAGAAATGACATCACCGGTGTAAAAAATTGCGTGTAATCTGGTCAATCTTCGCCTTTCTCTTCATTATTGTGGTACAAAATCTCCTCCAATATGTGTTCTTTTCTCTCCCAAAGCGTTCTCCTCGACATATGACCACTCTAGAGTTTTTATATGTCATACGACTTGTTTCCATAAGAGTTTGCAACAGGATAAGAAACTGAAAATCGCGAACCGAAGTATAACCACGCGACCTCATGGTTCAAATGAATTGCCTCTATTGAAGTTCTAATCACCACCATGCGATCGCATGGTGGTCTCTCTTTTTTCCTAGTGGTCTCTTTTTTTCCCAAAAGTGAAATTAGGTCCCCTATTTTCAATTTCTCACGTCATGACTTCTTTTCTCCATTGTTCTTCTCCCAATACTTCAAATCTTCAACAAGTTGGCCCTCTAGTCTCTCACATCTTTGTTTGTACCTCCGACTCATCTTTTTGGCTATTTACATTTAGGTCCCGAAACTTTCATTCTTTTCTCTCTTGGTCCATTTCGATTATTTGCACTTTGGTCCCTAAACTTTTATTTTCTTTCATTGGTCATTTTCGCCTTTTTTTTATCTTGTATCCCGTTATATCCATCAATGTAACATACAAAACAAATTTTCATAGAATTAAGCCATATTCAACCATTTTTATCAACAATAAGTCATATTTTGTGAATCGAATAAGTGTGTAAAAATGCACTTATCGCTGTATTAGAACGAGCCATGACAGTCTATATTTTGCTACACCAAGAGAGTTGCCCAAAAAGAAACAGTAACTAGCTGTGGAACTACGATCTGTAAGATCACCAGCCCAATCTGCATCGGAATACCTAGATAGTACGAAAGAAAAGTGAGATGAAAAATGAAGTCCATAAAAAATCTGCATCGGAATACCTAGATAGTACGAAAGAAAAGTGAGATGAAAAATGAAGTCCATAAAAAAGAGTTCCCTTCACATAGCGAAGTATACGAAGAACAGTAGAGAAATGAGAAGTGCGAGGACAAGCCATAACTGACTAACCAAGTGAACTGCATATGCAATATCAGGCCATGTCAAGTTGGCGATAGAGAGACTAAAAGTGTGCAATTGTGTGAAGTTGGGGACGAAAATGTAAAAGGACGGAAAGTTCAAGGTCTTGGGGTTGCAATTTTTGGTGGAAAAAATTGAAAGAAAAGTCAAAATTTGAGGACCAAATTTGTACAAGTTCAAAGTTGAGCGATCTATTGTGCAAATATGGAAAGGACCTGAGTTGCAAATAATGAAAAATGGGAGGTGGCACTGTAGTAGCGCCACGGCGCCACTCATGACAGAGCCTCAGCACCACAACGCCAATTCAGGGCACCGAGACTACGAACATGACCTGTTTTGCTATATTTTTGTAGTTGGGGACCATTTTGCAATTAACCAAACACGATTTTTGGGCCTTTTAAAGGTCAAATTCAACCATCTTCGCCCAATTTTCTCTTGATCTTAAAAGAAAACCCTAGCCTCTCTTCTTTTTGGTTTTATTTTCCTTTCCTTTTTCTTTTTCTTTTTCTTTCCTTTTTTCTCTTCTTTTTCTTTTCTTTTTCTTAGTATTTTGGAGCACATCAAGAGCACTACAAGGAGAGTAAATCAAAGGAAGGTGGAGATTTAATTGAGGAACTCAAAATTCAAGCAAATCCAACCAAAAAAGGGTTTTATCTTAAATCTTAAATTTTCTTTATTATTTTCAATCATTTGCAATGTATTGGATGAATATTCTCCTTTGTTATCATATATATAATATGGGCTAATTTCTTGTGTTGAAATTTATGGTAGTAACTTAATCTAGCTTTAATTAATTTCAATATTTACCCTTTGATATTAGTTTGCTTATTTTCATGTGTTTATATTATTGTATTTATTGTATTTTCATTTATGTGACCAATGAATGATTGTGTTTAGTGATTTGTATATCGTTGGAGAGAATATTATGCATTTTAAATCAAATAGTAGAAACCATTGGTTTTTGTAAAGGATAAAGATATACCCTCTTCCCTAGGTGACCCATTGAGTTATTTTTACAGAGATTTAATGCTATTGTTTGATTTTAATCGATATAGAGATATAGTAGTTTAAACCAATCAATTAGGGTTAAATTTACTCGAGGGAGGTAATTGACTAAAATTGAAAAATCGAGTCTAATATTGTAAATGAGTAGCTTGTTAATTGGCTTGTGGAAAAATTAATTAGGCCATGGTTAAGCGAAACCATGAATCCCAACTACGTTTGCTTCAAAAATTTCCAAGATTTTGATATTTTCTTATTTCGTAGATTTTTATTTAAATTCCAAAATCATAAAATTATTGTGTATTACTTTTTATTGTTAGAATTAAATTAATTAAAGTTGTATAATTGAAAGTATACATTCCTCGAGGAATCGATAACTCGGACTCAAAATATCCACTTTATTACTTGAACGCGACACGTGCACTTGCGGCATGTATTTTTAGCAAACAAGTAACTTAACTCTACACAAAACATGACTTGACAACCTGCCGTATCTTAGGATTGGAATTCAGTAATCAACACGGGAAGCAATTCAGTAATTAACATGAATTTACATTCATGTTAACATATCAAGCTTATGATGAGTTTATTCATGACCTATAGTAGTCAATTATATCATTTCTTCACTCGAGCAACACACCCCCCAAACTTGTTCCATTTACTTAATCATCCCAAGGTGTGTTCTAAAGTTAGGAGTTTAAATAATTGAAGTCGTTCCCTCTATTAGCTTGGATAAGTTTCACTATTACAAGTTCACATGCCAACAAATAGAGGCTCTCCTATTTTGCTTGCTTCAACTTTTAAGACTAACCTAAGCTATTTGCCTCGCATCAAAGGTGTAATTTCATCAACTAGATGTCTAAGAGGTTGTCTTCATGTTATTATGTCTATACTCACTTATTTTCTGATTTTTTTTTTTAAATTTCCATCATCTCATTTGCTTTCTATATAACCCCCGTAGTGAGTTTTAGGCCAGTGATTCCTAAACCAGTTGATTTTATGGCATCAGATTTTAAACCCTTGCAGGCTTATTCACTCGAGCTATAAAAACTCGATTAGATGAATTTTTATTAATTTTTTACCTTCTTGATTTCTATATGACCCATGTAGCGATTTTTGAGCTGTTGACTCCTAAACTAGTTGGCTTTAAGGCACCAAGTTTCAAAATATCATTACAGACTTACTTGCTCAAGTCATAAAGGCTTTGAAAGAAGTGCTATTTTCACACAAATTAATTTTATGGCCCACTTTGTTTTTCTAGCCTTTAAATTTCCAAAACCAACCTCCAACTTAAGACTCACTTAATCTTTATCTTATTGGTCCAGGCAATTCACATTGGTGTTCCCCTGTAATTGTTCAACTATCTCCAAACTACTCTAAAACTGGGTGACAAGTTACTACACTAGAGGGTTTTTTATTTTCTCCTACGTTGTTCATGATCTCAATCACTATCCTAACATTTAAAGCATGAGTCTGTGCGCAAAGAATGTCAAGTATAACATCATCAAGTACTAGTTAATCAAATTTTGCACCATATCCATAGTTCCTAAAGCATACTTATTCCAATGTTCGCATTATAGCTAGCAAGACTATCAAACTCATACAAGCACACAAAAACATGATAAACAAATTGAATAAAACATGCCATATATTTTTTTTAAAATACTCGATAAATATATAGAATGCAGTAACTAACCATAGTTATTGATGAATATATACAATGTGACTAAAAAAGATGTCAAAATTATAACACCTCTTCCCAAACTTATACAGTACATTGTTTTCAATGTGGAAATAAGTAAAAGTCTAAAAGTGATTAATTTAAGGACAATAACAAAATGTAAGTACAAAAGTGAATTAGTCGATACTCCCCTAATCAGTATGGAGGGACTGGTGGTGAGTTGGGACCTACAATGCCGTCTCCTGGTGGTGGAGGTAGGCGGGCCAAGATCTGCCTCATCAAGTCAGACTGTTGGGCTTGTTCAGCCTGGAAATCTTGAACCCTATCTCCAAACTGCTTAAACAGTCCCATGTCTCATTTGCTCTCAACTAGATACCATTCACCCAGCCGACTTACATGCCCAACCTCCCATTCAAGTGTCAACTTCTCTTAGTGCTGCTAGGGACTCTCTGCTGGCATTTGATGCAAAGTTTCGTGTGATTCACATGTCCTTCCGCACATGCTGGATGTCGGCACTCATAGCTCCAAATGCTTGTTGAAGGCTTTGAATGTCTCGACTTGACCAATCATAGTAGCAAACATCTACCTCAATAGCTGTGTATCGACATCAACAGGTGGTGGAGGGGCCTATAGCATCTCTACGTCTTCAGCTGCCTCTCCTAGGTTTGCCTACCGCTGCCTACAACGCTCGTTCTTTATATTTTTTCGATTCTTTTCCCCGTCTCTGTCATGAGCCTATAGTGTAGTGTGCCTAAAGAAGGGGCTAGGTTTCTCAAGTGCTTTCCCGGATAGGATGATGACACCTACAGTCCTGCAAATCCAGCTGATTAAACTCGAGAATATCAGTGAACATCACCTGTTACCCCATATTCCAATTACATGTATTTTATCGTAAATGTAGGTGGCAAGATCAAATTTGTTTGCTCGAACCAGATGATAAATGAACCCAGCCTTTGGATCAGCAAATGTCGTCCGGTATGAGGTGGGTTCTATATTTTGGCACATAAATAGCCATTGAATGGCTATAGACGGGTTGAGCTCAATCTGGTGCCATTTAATAATTTGGAGGGGCCATGCACTTTTCACGTCTAAGTAAGATTTCGGCCACTTCATTCCAGTGGAAGTCACCTGGGATTGGGACCAGTTTGTTCCAGGACAGCTGGTAGTAATCATGAATGCCTTTAGGAGAAAACATAATCTATTTTCCCCGTACCCATGTCTAATGTATATGTTATGCCCTGGGGTGTCTATGTCAGTATTGAAGTTGGTATAGAATTCTAGGACTAGGCTTTCATAGAGTGGATGTGGTCGCTCTACTACTTTCTCCAATCCAAAATTTTCGACCAATGTAACTAGTTCGAACTCGACAAAATCATCCAACTTAATAGGAGTCCCTGGAAGTAACGCCCAATGGCTGATTATGTTTGAGTACCGGGCTGCAGTGTCTGATGTTAGAAATCTCCTAACACACCCTTCGAGCTTTCTAGTCTGCGCAATACCTGATGTGGTGCTGACCTCCTTCCCTTTATATTCATTTAGGTGGCATTCTGCAAAGGTGCAAAGTTTGCGTATTAGACCACAAAGTGTAAATGGATAACGAAGAAACATGAAAGAAGATATGTAATGCCTAAACCCCCAAACTTGCTTCAAAGTGCACATGGACAATGTTGGCGTGCAAGATGCATAAAATATGTTTCAAAATAGAGTTCGTATCAAGAAAATATGAATCACCAATGAAACTTAGATTAAACGTGCACTTTTTTCAATTTGGACCTATAACCCGACCTAGGACTTTCATTCCCGAGCACCGTCAATAAACATCAAAACTTTCCCCGGTGATCACCAGGCATATGAAAGTATTCAAGTTACTCTAGCACATATTCAAATTTCATGTCGTTTGGTTTGTCAAATTGCGGGGCAAAGTAGTTGACATGAGGTGCCGTGACTTAGCTATGTTGTGTCTACATGTGGACAAGTAGGGATTTTGTGTTTTTCAAGAAAAATTCTGTGAGAATCCATCGCAATATGCAATTCAAGTCAAATATCACGTACATCAAATGTAAGATTCACAAAAATGTATAAAACTCTTCACTTAGGCATTTCATTGAACATGTTGCGTGTATAGTGTTTTCTTTCTATTTTGATCATGCATATGTATGACTTCAACCCCCTCTTCACACAACCTCCATATTTATAACAACAAACCCCATACACCATCAAACAACTAAAGAGAAACAAAAATGTACCAAATTTTGAAATTGATAAATTAGGGTTGAAAAGACCTACCTTGTGATGTTGATAAGGAAATGCAGTGGGGATTGTAGGATTAGGTGGCGAAGCTTGTTTGTGTGCCATGATTGTGCGTATAAATCGTGTATGTGTGTGTCGTGATGTCGATTGTGTGAGAGTTGTGGATGAGTTATGTGTGTGAGTGTATGAGGCCGTGACTTTGAATATGGTGTAGGTGTGCGCGTGTGTTGTGGTGTTTAAAGTGCATAAATCGGGTTTTATTCTAAATTTATTTTTTTTAATTAATTGCTCTATGTGACCGCATAAAGTAATATGGAGTGGTCGCAAAGAGCATTGGATCAAGGTCGAATTTAGGCCCTGACTAATGACCTGCGACAACAAGCCTGGTGGTACTATGCGATCGTATAGACCACCAGGTGCGATTCTCGAAATTTTGTTGCCTTAATATTTGTGCCCACACATTAAATTAAGTGTAATAAGTGAATGCATTTGGACCAAAGTTGTAAAACACACTTGGATCTTCCACGAACTCGACTATGATCAAACTTACGTTGAATCTCGATTTTTGACTTAGGACTAGACCTGGCTTTACACTGTCCCCAAACTTGCCAAAACACATTTTAAACCATATAGGGTACACGTAGGTCGTGAAATTTTTTTCAAAATCGATTTTATGATTGAATTCACCTTAACCCCCCGAAAAACTTCGAAAATCCCTATTTGTGCCTCGAAATGCATGAAACTCTTACCCAAGCACCAAAACATGATCTCAACATTTATGACTCATGTGCAATGTATTGGGACACGTGTGGATCATGCTTAGACTCAACATAAGGATGAAAGATGACTTAAAACTACCAAGCATGCTAGAAAAAAATTGAAAATTTCCAAAACTAATGCAAAAAGCAATATAAACTAAAAGGATACGATGTGTTGCCTCTCAACAAGCGCTAGTTTATACTCAATAGCTTGATTCTCCCATGTCTGCTTCATTCAGGCACCTTGACGTTTACAGTGGACTTTTCCTTGCAGAATTTATTGCTCCCATAGTGCTTAAGCCTTTGTCCATTAATTGTGAAATTACCCTTGTTTTCGTGATTGACTCTATAGCCCCATATGGCAGCACCTTCATAATAGTGTATGGACCTGACCCTCTTAACCTCTGTTTTTCCAGGAAAAGCTTGAGTCTAGAATTGTATAACAACACTTTCTGACCCACTTCAAACTCTCGCCATTGAATATGCAAATCATGCCACTTCTTGGTACGTTCTTTGTAGAGTTTTGAATTTTCAAATGCTTACATTCCGAACTCATAGGTTGTAGTAGATGCTTTTCACCTGCTGTCTTTAAATCCATGTTCAACCTCTTCATTGCCCAATAAGCTCGGTGTTCTAACTCGAATGGCAGGTGACACGCTTTTTCAAAAATAAGACGGTATGAAAACATGCCTATGGGTATCTTGAGTGTTGTTTTGTAGGCCCACAGTGCATTGTCCAACTTCTTAGACCAGTCTTTCCTTGTAGAACTCACTGTGACCACAGGTATCCTTTTCAATTACTGATTGGAGACTTTGACTTGTCCGCTTGTCCAGCTTCCTAGACCAGTCTTTCCTTGTAGAACTCACTGTGACCACAGGTATCCTTTTCAATTACTGATTGGAGACTTTGACTTGTCCGCTTGTCCAGCTTCCTAGACCAGTCTTTCCTTGTAGAACTCACTGTGACCACAGGTATCCTTTTCAATTACTGATTGGAGACTTTGACTTGTCCGCTTGTCCAGCTTCCTAGACCAGTCTTTCCTTGTAGAACTCACTGTGACCTCAAGTATACTTTTCAATTGCTGATTGGAGACTTCGACTTGTCCACGGGTTTGAGGATGATATGGGATAGCTACACAGTGTTTGATGTCATATTTACTCAATAGTTGCTCAAACTAGAAATTGCAGAAATGTTTTCACTTGTCACTGATTATAGCCCACGATGTGCCATAGCGGGTGAAGATGTACTTTTCAAAAATTCAATTACCACCTTAGCATCGTTGGTTGGTAATTCAGCTACTTCCACCCACTTAGATGCTTAGTTAACTGCCACTAGAATGCATTGATTAGAGAAAGACGAGCAAAATGGTCTCATGAAGTTAATCTCCCAAACATCAAACAACTCCACCTCCAGAATGCTATTTAAAGGCATTTCATTCTTCCTTGAGATGTTCCCTGTGCTTTGACGTCTATCACACATATTTACATATTCGAAGGCATCCCTGAACATTGTGGGCCAGTAGAACCCCGATTGTAAAATCTTGGTTGCTATCTTTGAAGCTCCAAAGTGCTCTACATATGCAGACGAATGGCAATGTTCCAGAATTTGAGATACTTCTTCTTCAGGCACACACCTCCGAATGATTTGATCTATCCCTCGCCTATAGAAAATTAGGTCCTCCCAAAAGTAGTATTTTTAATTCTGCAAAAAACTTCTTCCTTTGGTAACTTGAGTAATTTAGTAGAGGGATGGCTTTGGCCAAGTAATTCAAAATATCCGCGTACCATGGTGCTCCTTCCATACTGAATATCTACTCATCTGGGAAGATGTCGTTGATGTCTACTGACCCTTCAGGCTCTCCAGGATCCAATCCAGACAAATGATTTGCCACAACATTTTTACTGCCATTTTTATCCCTGATTTCAATGTCAAACTCTTACAGCAGTAAGATCCAGCGGATCAATCTTAGTTTAGCATCCTTCTTCATCATCAAATACTTCAATGCAGCATGATCTGCATACATTATAACTTTTGACCCGACGATGTATGGCTTGAATTTATCAAACGCATACACCACGATCGAGAGCTTTTTCTCAGTGGTTGCATAATTAAGTTGTGCATCGTTCAGGGTTTTGCTCGCGTAGTAGATCACATGGAAAACCATGTTCCTGCATTGTCCCTATACGACCCCCACAACGTGATCACTGGTATCACACATTAACTCAAAAGGTAACCTCAATCTGGTGCCATAATGATCGATTCTGAAGTGAGTTTTTCCTTCAAAGTGTTGAAAGCTACCAAGCATTCTTCGTTGAACTCAAATGGTATATCCTTCATCAACAAGATGCACAATGGCTTTGTAAAATTCGGCATGTCCCAGGAAGTTGCAAACACCTTTGACTGATGTAGGTGGCTGTAACTTTTCAATGACTGAATCTTCGCTCTGTCTATCTCAATTTCCTTGTTGATACACGGTGTCCTAGTACAATCTCCTCCAGTACCATAAAGTAGCATTTCTCTCAATTCATTACTAAGTTCATTTCCTTACATCTCTGTAAGACCAAATTCAGGCATTCCAAACACTCATCAAATGAGGACCTAAAGACTGAGAAGTCATCCACGAACACCTCTGTGAACTTTTCAAACATATCTGAGAAATTGCCATCGTGCACCTCTGAAATGTAGTAGGAGCATTTCTAAGACCAAAGGGCGTCCTACAGTATGCAAAGGTACCAGAGGGGCAAGTGAAAGTGATCTTCTCCTGGTTATCTAGAAGCGTTGGTATCTGATTGTAACTCGAGTAACAATTGAGGAAGCAATAATGTGAATGGCCTGCCAATCTCCAACATCTGATAAATAAATAGGAGGGGAAAATGGTCTTTCTTTGTGGCTGCACTGAGTTTACGATAATCGATGCAAACTCTCCATCCCGTCACTATTCTAGTAAAAATTAATTTGTTCTTCTCGTTTGACACTACTGTGATTCCAACTTTCTTTGGCACAACCTGAACTGGCCTGGTCCATGTACTGTCTAATATCGGATATATGAAGCCTGCATCTAGGAGCTTTAGTACCTCGGCCCTAACCACTTCCTTCATATTTGGATTCAACCTCCTCTGACTCTCTGTACTTGGTCAAAAATTCTATATACACAGTGAAGGGCTGATCACTTTGATATATGCTATAGTCCATCCAATAGCTGTTTTGTTCTCCCTGAGTACTCTAAGCTGTTTTGTTCCTCCATCTTCCCGACTATGTTCGAGATAATGACTAGAAATGTATATGACTCACCCAAGTAGGCATATTTAAGATGTGGTCGTAATTGCTTGAATTCTAATATAAGCGGTTACTGAATGAACAGTAATGGCTTTGTGGGTCCTCTTCCAAGTTTTTCAAAGTGCCTTTTTCATATGTACAGTGGGTTAGTCTCCAAAAACTTTGCACATATCTCAATCTCTAAAGAATCTGACTGTGATGATCGAGAATCTGCAATGCACACCTCGTAAGCATCTGATGGATTGTGAAGTAGAAATGTGTCTTGAATCACATTTTCAATCACATCAACCTGGAAATAGCTATCTGACTCTGTAGGTAACTTCATAGCCTTGAAGACATTAAAAGAAATCTGCTCTTCATCGAGTCTTAGAATTAACTACCCTTTATGAACGTCGATTAGAGCTCTGTCGGTGGTCAAGAGTGGTATGCCCAGTATCAATGATATAGCTTTGTCTTCCTCCATATCCAAAATGAGAAAATGAGCAGGGAATATGAATTTCTCCACTTTGATTAGTACGTCCTCTATTATCCCTCTTTGATTGCAATATTAGCCTTGGCCTCTCCCAATCCAAGTTTCCTGAAAACAAACAGAGACATTAAACTAATACTTGTATTAAGGTCGCATAAAGCTTTATCAAAGTAAACTTCACTAATAGTACAAGGGACAGTAAAACTCTCTAGGTCTTTCAATTTTGGCGGGAACTTTTTCTGAATTCTTGCACTGCATTCTTCAATTAACATCACCATCTCATGTTTCCCAAATTTACGTTCATTTGATAAGATGTCCTTCAGGAACTTGGCGTAGTTAGGCATCTGGACTATTGCATCGACGAACGAGATGTTTATGTAGAGCTTTTTGAAAACCTCGATGAACTTTTTATATTGTTGCTCCGTCTTCTGCATCTTCAACCTCTGGAAAAATTGAATGGAAGGCTCATAAGAATTGGCTGTAGTTGTTGCCTCTTCTCGTGATGTTCTTAAACCTTTCTTTGGGGGTAGATTCCTTTATCCGCCCATCCCATTCCACAGTATCTTCTTCTGTAGGAGGAGTTGTCTATTTATTTACACCCGGCCTCTTGACGTGTGTTTTAGGTAGTTGCATCCCATTACAAGTTGTAATTGCCTTAGCATGCTTTTTTGGGTTGATTTTTGTGTTGTCTAGCAAACTACCTGGTGCTCTATCAGTCAAAGCAACTGTCATCTGTTCCATTTGAGTTTCTATATTTTTTATGGCAACATTTTGATCTTGAAGAGTAGCTTCGATTTTCCTCATGAACCGATTGTTGGCTTCCATGTACTAATTGATCTTTTCCATGAATTTTTCGAACATATTTTCTAGTTGAGGCTTTTTTCCTTACTGCTGCAACTGACCTTGTGGCCTATTTTGATTTTGGTTCCTCGGCTCGGATTGTATATTTTTCCAAATGAATTGTTTTGTTGGCATTGTACCCACTGAGCAAAATCTGTCTGCTCCATTTCTTATGCTAAGATTGGACACTCTACTATTATATGATTAGCTCTACATTCCTCACAACTGATCTTTTTAGTCTATTCTACGTGTGCTCATGGTGACATGCTTTCCACCTTATGAAATAGTGAGTCAATCTTTGCAGATAGAGCTGAATATGTATCCACTTCATACACTCCTGGTGTCCTTTTTTGAACTGCTTGTTCTGATGTCTACATAGCTGATATAGTAGTCATTGTCTCGAATAGTTTCAATGCCTTGTCAATAGTTTTTGTAGACAGTGACTCGTTAGATAAGGAGTCCACCATGTTTTTGAAGGCTGGAATTAATCTCGCATAGAAGTATTGGACCTGGAGTCGCTTGCTAATCCGTGATATGGACACTTTCGCAGTATGTTTTTTAACCTATTCTAGGCTTCATCCAAATTCTCTGAATCGTCTTGACGAAAAACAGATATTTTATGTTTTAGCTTTACAATCTTAGCAACGAGGAAGAACTTAGAGCAGAACTTTTATGCTAGATCGTTCCATGTAGTGATGCTGGCTATTGGTTGAGAATCCAACCATTCAATTGCTTTGTCACGCAATGTGTGTGGAAACAGCCTCATATCTGATAGCATCGTCTGAGATCCCTTGATATCTGAAGTGTTGGCACATCTCCAAGAATTGAGATACGTGCGTGTGTGGGTTTTCTTCAGCTCTGACATAAAACTAATGTTCATTCTGAAACAATTGTATCACATTGATCTTCAATTGGAAGTTAGACTGCCCAAACGGTGGATATACAATGCTGGACTGGCTTTGGATTATTTGAGGAGTCATGAAATCTCCTGCAAAGATGTTGCCTTCGTCCACTGTCTATTTTTCATTGGCTTGAAAGATAGGATTATTTTGCACGTTAACCATTTGTTGTTATTCTTTCCTAGTTTTTCTTTGTAGTCGATGAAAAGTTCGCTCAATTCCTGGATCAACTAGAATCAGGTCTCCTCCAATCGATCTTAGCATGCAAATCTATGAGAAACCAATAGTGGCACTTAGGCACAAATAAAGATTGAATAACAAAATAAAATAAAACAAAACAAAACAAAGGATACAAAGAATAATGTTTGAATTAGTACCAAAGTAAATAAAATTAAACTAATGCTTAATCCATGGCAACGACGCCAAAAATTTGTTCACAAAATAATGATTTTGGTTTAATTCTGCAAGTGTACAGTTCGTGACAAGTAATAAAGTGGAGAATTGAGGCTGAATATCATCCCACAAAGATTGAGTAGTTTAATTTTACCTAACTCTACCTTAACCGAAACGAATTGTCAAATTGTATTTGCTGTGGCTAAATTCAACCCTATCCTAGACTAAATATGCAAATATGTATGATTGAAATGAATTAAAATGCAAAGTGAATGTGTCGGATGCAAGTTTAATGTACTCAATGAATATGAAGCACACTAGGATCACGAATCTCCAAGCAATGTTTGTTTTCAACCCTAGTTTCCCAATTTAACAACACGTTGAACTTGTGAAGAATTAATGCTCCTAAATCTATCCAACAATCTCTCTCGAGTAATATTAAACCTACTCTCATATATCACCAGCATATATTTCTATGACAAGTGCAAATATACAAGAATGTATGTGATTTTGTAAGCACTTAAAGATTCACGCAAGGTATAGAGGTATATCTTTATCCTCTGTCGGACTATACCATGATTTATACCCTGTCGAACTCATTCTCCTTTTCTTGAATGCATGAAATAAAGTCACCACACTTACACAATCACGTGCACCTAATTATGGAAGCAAATAATTGTATACAAACCATTCAAAAATTCATAGCATGTTTTGTTGTCAAAACTGTAAAATACACAATTAAAAAATCACATTACAATATTCATCGATTTCCTAATACATGAAAATCTAGCCTAGCATGGAAAATTTAACAAAATACAAAAAAGCTTTGAGAAATGACATCACCGGTGTAAAAAATTGCGTGTAATCTGGTCAATCTTCGCCTTTCTCTTCATTATTGTGGTACAAAATCTCCTCCAATATGTGTTCTTTTCTCTCCCAAAGCGTTCTCCTCGACATATGACCACTCTAGAGTTTTTATATGTCATACGACTTGTTTCCATAAGAGTTTGCAACAGGATAAGAAACTGAAAATCGCGAACCGAAGTATAACCACGCGACCTCATGGTTCAAATGAATTGCCTCTCTTGAAGTTCTAATCACCACCATGCGATCGCATGGTGGTCTCTCTTTTTTCCTAGTGGTCTCTTTTTTTCCCAAAAGTGAAATTAGGTCCCCTATTTTCAATTTCTCACGTCATGACGTCTTTTCTCCATTGTTCTTCTCCCAATACTTCAAATCTTCAACAAGTTGGCCCTCTAGTCTCTCACATCTTTGTTTGTACCTCCGACTCATCTTTTTGGCTATTTACATTTAGGTCCCGAAACTTTCATTCTTTTCTCTCTTGGTCCATTTCGATTATTTGCACTTTGGTCCCTAAACTTTTATTTTCTTTCATTGGTCATTTTCGCCTTTTTTTTATCTTGTATCCCGTTATATCCATCAATGTAACATACAAAACAAATTTTCATAGAATTAAGCCATATTCAACCATTTTTATCAACAATAAGTCATATTTTGTGAATCGAATAAGTGTGTAAAAATGCACTTATCGCTGTATTAGAACGAGCCATGACAGTCTATATTTTGCTACACCAAGAGAGTTGCCCAAAAAGAAACAGTAACTAGCTGTGGAACTACGATCTGTAAGATCACCAGCCCAATCTGCATCGGAATACCTAGATAGTACGAAAGAAAAGTGAGATGAAAAATGAAGTCCATAAAAAAGAGTTCCCTTCACATAGCGAAGTATACGAAGAACAGTAGAGAAATGAGAAGTGCGAGGACAAGCCATAACTGACTAACCAAGTGAACTGCATATGCAATATCAGGCCATGTCAAGTTGGCGATAGAGAGTAGGATCAGCGAGAGGAGAACCATCCATAGAAGTAAGTTTGACATTTGGTTCCAATGGAGTCGAAACAGTTTTCCTGTTGTGATGCCAACATGAAAAAGTGAATCAGAAACATACCTTGCCTGAGAAAGATAGTAGCCATCTAAGTTGGATGAAACTTCAAGGCCCAAGAAATAACTTAGAGGACCAAGATCCTTCATCTCAAATTGTTGATTTAGATACTATTGTAATTGTGAAATACTAGTGATGGCAATGGGCCAAACCGAGTTGGCTTGGCCTTTTAAATCACGAGCTCGGCTCGGGCTCGTGGCTCATGAAAGACAAGCTGAGCTCAAGCTTGGCTCGTTACTTGAGGACGAACTTAGCTCGGCTCACAAGCCACGAGCTCGCGAGGCGAGTTGAACCCACGAGCCGCTTACGAGCTCGTGATTTTTTTAAATTTTTTTTAGATTTTTTGACTTTTCTTTTTAAATTTACACATTTTTTGACTCGGCTCGTGGGCTCGTCAAAAATGGCTCGTGGGCTGTGGGATTGAGAACGACAAGCCAGAGCCACCCACGATCCGAGTTTTAACGAGCCAAGCAATCGAGCCGACGAACCGCTCTGTACATTTGACATCCCTAAATACAAGCTGCATCATCACCAGTTATTATCAAACCATCGACATAAAGAAGTAGGAGAGCAATTCCATTATCGGTACGATGAATAAATAAAGCAGAATTATGCGAACTAGAAATAAAATCAAACTTAGTAATAGTGGAACTGAATTTGGCAAACCAAGCTTGTGGTACTTGTTTTAACCCGTACAAAGCACGTTAAAGCTTACAGACTTTGTTAGAAGGATGAGGAAATCTAGATGGGGGGATGTATATAAACTTTTTCTTGGAGATCACCATTTAAAAATTCATTTTTGACATCTGTCTGAAGGAGTTTCCAACATTTTACAGTGGCGATGGCTAATAGACTACGAATAGAGGTAATTTGAGCAACTGGAGCAAATGTTTCTTTAGAATCAATATCATACTCTTGACTATAACCTCTGGCTACTAAATGAGCTTTGTAATGCTCAATAGATCCATCTGAACGAGTTTTAATTTTATAAACCCATTTACATCCAATAGGAGTTTTACCATGAGGAAGATCAACCAAATCCCAAGTATGAGTTTTCTCTAAAGCTTGAAGTTCTTCATTCATGGTTTGCTGCTAAAGAGGATCGAAACTAGCCTCATGAAAAGAATGAGGCTCGTGCAAGGTTACAATAGCAAAGAAACAATGTTAGTCATGAAGATGATGAGGACTTTCTCTTATCTGAGTAGAACGATGAAAAGGAACATCGGGTACAATCTCAGCAATCGAACCAGTCTCAATAGAAGCAAATGCAGGTGTAGGATTATAATTGAGTTTTCTGAAAATGGCTGTATCATTACTAGGAAAAATATCGACAATCAAGGTAGTCTCAGTAGAAGCAAGCACAGGTGTAAAATTAGAAATAAGTTCTCTAGAATAACTGTCATTGTTAGAAAAACGATCGACAGATAAATTTGTAAAGAAATTTGGATCATGAGGAAAACTAGGTTTGTTCCTGGAAGGTGACATGTCTAGAGATACGCAACCTATTAGAAATAGGATCCCAACAATGATAACGTTTAAGTTCTATCCCATAATCTAAGAAACAACATAGACGGGCATGAGGTTCTAATTTGTTATGCTCATGAGGTTGTAGCAAAACAAAACAAGCACAAAAAAAGGTTTCAGAATAGAATAATCAAGGATTTTATCAAATAATTGTTCAAAAGGAGATAGACTTTTGAGAATTGTTGTTGGGGTGCGATTAATAGTACATACACTAGTTGATGCAGCTTCTCCCCAAAACTTTTCAAGACAAGCGGAAGCGGAAGAAATAAGAAGAGCGTGAAAGGAGTCAAGAATATGACAATGTTTACTTTCAACTCTACCATTTTGTTGTGAAGTGTGTAGACAAGAATGTTGAATTACGGTTCCCTATTGACAAAGAAACTGAAGAAGATAAGAGCCTTGATATTCCATAGCATTGTCAGTTCGAAGAATTTTAATGGTATGAGAGAACTTATTTTTGATCATATTGGCAAATTTAATATAGGTTTGTGACAACTTAGATCTTTACTTCAAAAAATAAATATATGTAAAACGAGAATAATCATCGATAAATAAAACAAAATATCGATAACCATTTATAGATGAAATAGGATAAGGTTCTCCAAATATCAGAATGGATAATGAGAAAGAGAACATCAGAAATAGAGGTACTATTATTAAAAGATAAAATAGGTTGTTTTGCAAGTTAACATTGCGGATGATTAAAAGACTCAAATCTTGTAGGTCCTAATAGCCCACGAGAAATTAAAAGTCGAATTTTACTAGTTGAAGCATGACCATGATGGACATCTCACTGATACAATGAAGAACTAGAAGTTGCAGCAGCTGACACATTTTGTAACGGAACTTGGAGAGAGGTGAACTCAAATAATCTCCCCACCTTGCGACCCGTCCCAAGAATTCAGCCCCGTTTGCGGATCTTGTACCTAACAACTAGAAGGACAAAAAGACCAACAGAGATAAAGTTTAAGGATAAATTAGAAACACAATAGGTATTAGGGAGGCTAAGATATGAGGTCGATACATGTCCAACACGAGAGATGTTCATCTTTTTACCATTTGCAGTGTGAATAGAAAGAAGATAGAATATAGATGTGTTGAGGGATAAGATAGAGAGATTAGAAGTCATTTGATTACAACAAACAAAATCAAAAAGCCAAAAATATTTATCTGAAGTTACAAACATGACATAGAAAGAATTGGAAAAAACTACCTGTTTAAGTAGGGCCTCAAGATCACTTACGATGATAGAGGTAGAGTTATCAGAAGCATTAGCAGCAAAAACTGTAGAAGATCTAGGCTTAGAAACATGTTTAGACTTGGAAAGTACCCCTTTTGGTCTTGGTGGTCTAATGGGACAATTCTCAATTATATGACCTATTTCATGGCGGTATCAGCACTCAATAGTTGGACAATCAAAGAGTAAGTGGCCATTCTGACGACAATGTTTGCAAAACTTGGTCTCCAATTTGCGATAGAATGGTTTAGAATGAGTAGTAACCAGAGCAATTTCAGATTGGAGAGACTTACCCAGGCCAAGGCGAGTTTTCTCAAAGATGATCTCTTGGATGGCAGAATCCAACATGGGCAGAGGATTACGATGCAGCAAAGATGCCCTAACAACTTCATACTCAGGGTGAAGAGCCATAAGAACTTGAATGAGATGAAGGTAATCCTCACTGATTTTGGCTTGAGATATTTCATTCTAAATAGGTTGGAATTGGGCAATTTACAGATTGCTCAACATTTTGTTTCAGATTATGCAACATTGTCCACAACTGATATTAATGAGCAAGACCCGTGGTTTTATAACTGTTAGCTAGGAAATCCCATATCTCTTTTTCAATATCATAAGTTGCAAATTGAATATGAATCTAAGGGACAAAAGTGTTCCAGAACCAGTGATGATTTGATTATTCTTGTTATCCCAATCTTCAAGATGATATTTATATTTTTCATTAGTCTCATCTATCCCTCGAATGGGTTTAATGAGATCACCAGTGATAATGCACCAAAGTTTGTGCCCAATAAGAAAACTTTTCATTCCTTGAACACATAAATTGTAGTTGGAACAAGTAAAAGTAGTGGTAATAGGTTTGGATATATCAGTAACAATTGAAGGAGACATTTCTATTTTATGCTCATACAGTCAGAAAGTAGAGGCTGAAAAGTTGAAGTTAGGAAGTGGGGACAATCAATGATTTTAAAAAATTGAAGACTGGAGTAAAGGAAAAATTACAGAGAGGACAGGCCAAAAGAGATTTCAGATGCACCTAAGTTCTGATATCATGTTAGAAAATAGAGAAGTCATATGAAAATGAAGAAATATATTATTCAGTTGTGTTATAATACAAGGGTTAGACCCTATTTATACAAGAGAACCTATGCTACAAAAGGGAAAGATACAATAAATATGTACATGATTTGATAGTCAACTATAATTCCTATAGTTAAGCAATATGTAATCCCCATAATTAAGTAGTCCCATTAATTACTTTACAATCACACAAATTATGCTAACATAGACAATAAAACCCACAATTTTTCACTATCTAATGATGTGTTATTCTCAAAACCTTAGCAGCCCAATGTCGAATCAAGCATTTCGACCTAATTCCCTCAAAAGTAGCATGCTCTAATATGAGAGGATTTTTTTGTGGGATGTGTGTGGAATAATTCGTAAAATCTACTTGTTAAGAGAGCAAACCCGAGGCCATGACAACTTACAGCCGACCATGGTCAACAGCCTTCATTAGCGTATTACTAGTGATAGCGCTTATTTCTATTGACTTTAAGGACTATCTTCATGAACTTGTAGACAAAATAACTAATAGCATCCGATGGTATAACCTGAAAATTGAAACACTAAGAAGAACGTGAATTTAACATGTAAAAAAGGAGATTGTGATTATAAATATTTCACCAAATGTTATAGGTTAAAAAATATTCTACATCAATGAGTAAAATAGAAAAGGAACATGGGTGCATGTTTGGCAAAGCTTAAATCACAATTTAAACCAATCAACATTCTTTTTATCTATATATTTCGTATGATCCATAAATGCTACCTACTTATTGAGTGAACTTCCGTAGGATCCACCATACGTAAGCACTATAAAACATATTGGAATATCACTCTTAAGACAATTGTGTAACTTTTTTGTGCTTCATCTTACTTACGGGTCATGGCTCCGAACAATGATATCACCAATATGTAATATGGTTTACTTCATTGAATAACTTAATTACAAATTTAAGCTACTAAAGATACAAACATTTATTTATTTTAATAAAGTAAATCTTTCTACACATCGTGTCAAATGCATGGAAATTTTTATTTTGTATTTTTTAATTTTATATGTGTGTGATTGAAAATGAATTTGAAAAAACGAGTTTTAAAGAAAGGGGGTCAAACAGTGACTATATCTAAAAACTTTTTACTTTTATTTGAGTTAGATCGGAACTATTGGAATTACATCACTCTTATAAACAAAAACTTCTATACATTATGTATTCTTGTACTTAAATCATTCAACTAACTTGAGTCACAAAGTGTTTTAGAAATCCTAAATAAACATTTTTAATCATCTAAGTTCTCTTTAGCATCTGTTTGTCTCTCATCATTTCAAAACTACTTTTTACACATATTCACGCAACAAAAAATTCTATATGTAAATCAAAAACTTTTCCCTGCTTTTTAATCACTTATTTTTCAAGAATTTTCCATTCAAATAAATGTTTTTTCCAAAAATGGACCACCAAACAAGGGCTTAATTAAGTTTATGAGTGAATTTAGAAACGATCTTTTCTAGAGAGTATGACATGAGTTACTTCGGAGATAGAAGAGCTAGAAGAGGCCAGGTCATTTGCATTTGATTGAAATACTTAAAAACTCCTATTCTTTCATTATTTTATATTATTAAGAGCATTTGGATGTAGATTTTTTGAAAATAAATTTTGTGAAAAGTAATTTTTTTGAATAACGTGCGAATAAAAAGTAAGAAAAAATATGAGTTTTATGTGTAAAGTTATTTTATTAAATGATGAGTTATTGATAATAAATTTGAGAAAAAAATAAATTTTAAGTAATATGGGTCAAACATGGGCTAAAAATAAGGGCTATTAAAACCTAGAAGTATAAGGAGGAACTTCAGGAACTGGTGTCGTGGGAAATCTGGTCTCTTTCTTACGTTGACCTATCAAAAATTGGTTGGGAAGTGCGAAATATGTGTAGAAATGGACAAATATATATAGGTTCTTGGTAAAACTTTGTTTATGTCATTAGGAATTAGGATAATCAAATTCGACGTGACAACTAACAACTTCACTATATGCAAAGAAATGCATTGTTGTAAATTTTTGAATCTTTCAAATTATGACATAAATTGTTAATTGATCGAAGAAGATCCACAATAGTTTTTACTTAAGGACAAATCTCTCGAGAGTTGTGGGATTTTTCCTAAATAATTCTCCGTAAGATGGCACTTGTTTAATCTTATCAATTTTTAATGTTGTGTGCTCATTTGAAAGCTAATCAGATCGAATTACTTATTTGAGTTTAAAAGATTTTGGTATCATATTAAGTTCTCGTTTGGCCCCCATTCTCATTCTCATTTTTTTTCTCTCTTATTTTCAACCACACAATCTTTCATAAAATAATATTACATTCAAATAAAAAACCTTTCATTCTTTTTCAATCACACATTGTTCAAAAAAAAAAAAACATTATTCCTACCATTAAAATTTGGATAGAATGGGGGGCCAAACGGAGGCTAAAACTAGAAGTTTTATCATCTTTAAATGTCAACTTTATTAAACCCTTGTTTGGGCTCCATTTTAATGAGACTTCGAGAAAAACAAAATATTTTAAAATAGTAATTTTTGGAGAGTATATGGTTAAATAATAGAAAAAAAGATTTGAATTTACGTGTAATATTATTTTATTAAAAAATGTGTAGTTGAAATAAAGAAAGAGGAAGATGCATTAAATTAAAATGGAGTTCAAACAGGAGCAAAGAATACTAGTTTAAACCCTTATATGTCGTTTATTGTTTACATCTTTATTTGATTTGGGATTTACCTTCAACACTATTATGCTCTTTTTGAAACATCCAACTTTTATACATGTCATAGCTAGGAAACACAAGTTAAAACTTTCAAATTGAACACGCAAAATGTTCATATATTGCATACAAATTCTACTACAACAATGTGATCGATCACATTGCAAGAATACACAACTCATCCAAAAAGCATAACATAATCCTCTTACACATAGGATAGAACATGACATGTTGAATCAAAAGACTTTTTGAGGTCGATGTTCATTGGCACTAGATTTCTCGACCTATCCTACCAGTATGTCTTTGTCACTCATGGTCAACATTATCATCAAAAACTAGAGTGTCGTCGTATAAATCATCATCTAAACCATCCTATACTGGATTACAAAAATTGGTTAATTTATCATAATCATTATCCCATTAAAACACCTCTTAAACCACAATATCATATTTTTTTACTCGTGCGATACGAATTTCAAGAGCCTCAATTGTAGTTGGCTCCCTTACCAACCTGATACAACAGGAGAAAAGAATACAATATCGGAACCTGTTTAATTATATAAAGATATATGCATAATTAGCTCATTAATACTCTTGATTTAACCAAATATTGAAAATGGAATGAAATAAGGATCTCGTCAAATCTAAGTCAATATTGAAGATTAATTTCATGAAAAATGAAATGCTAGCATGCATAAAGAACAAGACGAAATTAAATCAGTTAAATTAACAATTAAAATGATAAAAATGACATTTCAAGATCTTGGAGATCCAACTAGCTGCCCTCCTATCTTTCAATGACCCTTTTTTCCCCCTATTTTCAAGGGAAATTTTAGTTTTTGTTTGGTACAAATTTTAAGGCAATTAAAATCAATTTTTTGATCATTATTTCACTATTCCAACTGTCATTTTTGAATTTTTCTCTCGTAGGTAAAACTCACTTTATCTCTAACGGTCAAAAAATCAATTATCAAAACCCCTACCAAACAAGCACTTAGAGAGTAATAGAAGACTTAGAGCATGTTTGCAAAACTGAAAATAAGTTAAAAAATTTTAACTGATGTTTTGTTTCTAAATATATTTAGATATTTTATCTTTTTATTTACTCAAAAAAAAAATGTTACTTATTAATTATAATAGTAAGTAGATCTTGATTACTTTCAAAATAAGCAATTTAGGTATTTTCAACTTTCACAAAAATATTATCTATTTTAAAACTTAATTGGTTATTAAAAAATATATATATTCTTTTAAGCTTAGCCAAACATACACCAATAAATTTCTCTTGCTGAAGGAAGAAATTGTAGTCAGTCAACATAGATACGAATTGCTTGGAGCCCATCCCACTTTGTGAGCATGACCACGATAACTAGCTAGGCTCGAGCCCATTGGATCACAATTTCACTGAGGAAAAATTACACGTTTGGACCATTTTAGGACCTTCTAATGTAAAATCATACTAATTGTAACATATTACTAAGCCCCTCTTTGATATAGCTAAAAATTAAAATTTTAAAATGTAACTGAATTGATCAAAGTGAACTATATTGAAACAAAATTAAAGTATATTGACCCAATTAAAACGAAATTAAAGTACAATGACTCAATTGACACAAAACAAAGTATAATTACCCAATTGAAAATGGAGCGAAAGTACGGTGATCGAGAATGAAATCAACCTAATGATATTAGTATACAAACATAACAATACACGTAATTATCCTCCTTTTGGATGTGAAATTCATTTATACCCTTTAAAAAGGGGGAAAAGATACATGTAAATATTTTGTTGCTCGAGATGATACCATAGTCAAAATTATTACACAATAGATATTGTATGTGTGTAACGTTCATGTTCGAGAAGTGAATAATGTTGGAATTAGAGTGGTATTAATGAAATCGAATTATCGCATACCGTATATGTAGTTTAGATATCGATTTTAAACATACCGTATATGCAATATACTGTATATATATAGTTTACCATATTTGCAAATTATCGTATTTGTAACTTACCGTATATGATGCCTATCGTATATGCATTTGACGTAATTTCCACATACCGTATTTTCATATACCGATTTTGCACTTACACATACCAAAATTACAGAATTTTTTTTCAAATTTTTATTTTTAACATTAACAGAAATTAACCCAGATTAATTTTAATAACCATCAATAAAATGATGATAACATAATAAAACTGCAAATTATATGAATCACATGAATAACGCTAAATAATTAAATCTGCAAGAATAAATTAGAAATGTGTAATAGCAAAATAAATAAATAACGGTAAGAATAAATTGTAGAAGATAAATAAAATTTCAACTCGAGGCCTGTGCGAGCACATTTTCCTTAAAACAGATTTGCTCTCTCACCGTGAGTGCTTGAGAATTAATCCGAGCATCTGTTTTTCAGTATACAACAGTGATAGTAAAATTCGAGCACTGTAGAAACTACTCCAACGAACTAAGTTTGTATCGAACAATATCACCATCAAAACGAAGCTGAAAATGCAACAGATTATGTATGCAGACAACACTAATTTGACGGATTTTGTGTGTATGCAGTATTCTCGTGGTTAGAATTGCTGAAAATTGAGACTTATATATACAGTATTAAATCTACCTACTAACTCCATAGCAATAAGCACTAGTGTTGCTTCAATTTCTGGGAGTTTTGGCAGTTTTTTGAAAACTCAAAGGTCAGTTGAAGAAAGTAAAAAATTACACAACGTGGACACTCCAAACGGGCCGATTTTTTGCTCCGTTTGGTCCTACATTCTTGTACGCATGTCGCGCCCGTACACAAGTTCAAGGTCCGAAGGCAATTTCGATCCGTGATTTCTACTCTCCTGCTCGCGCACGTGGAGAGAGCCTCTATGCTACACATGATTACACATTTCCAATGTCTAGCTATATTTAAAGTTGTTATTACTTTCATATTTTTCCTATATGGGACTAAACTTATTGTTCCCACATAAACCAGCTTTCAAAGTCATCTTTCAGCTCTAATTTTTCATTTACACAAGCTTCATTTTTGATAAATAAATATATGATTTTGATGCTCTCACGAAGAAAAACACAGAACAACTTTGATCTTCCAAATTGGACCAATGAGTCCCACCGAAAATTTTGCCAAAAGTGAGTCAATACTCATTTTTTCCAACAATCTCCCACATGAATAAAAATTGGGAGAAACATGAGATTGTGAGACACGAGACTTGGTGACTGTGAGATACAAGACTAGGTGATAAAGTTCAACGGTTGAAACTTGCATAGGATAGGTAGGTATTACCCTTTGAACATTCCCTTGTAAAAGTATATTTACTTTACTAACTGACCAGTAGATGTGTTATCCTTGAACTGTTCTGCCGTTTATGTAAACGATGATATACTCCACACAGAGATTCTTCCTAACACAATTTAGTTCTAATTATTATGTTCGTTTTGGCCATGAACATATGCCTGGTTTTGTGAGAGTTTTTAAAAATTGAGCCCTACACAATTCTTTTAGAAGCGACCCCACTTCTATCTCACATAGGTGATTTCTTATTACAAGTAACCCGCATTACTTGGCTCGATTTTCAACACATAAGAATCAATAGAAACCTATTGCTTATCCTTCATCCTTACGGGTATCACTGGTACATCATAGGAATGGACAGGAGGAAATACACCCACAGTGATTTTATTAAGCATTTACAATTAGGTTATCCCTTTCGACCTAGATATTGGGATCTCCAGTCAACTATGTTAGATTTCCTTTGTAATGACTTATTTATTTAAGGGTTTAAGTCTCATTCCTTTCGATAATTTCCCAACTAAGTCTATATTTAACCATTTGGTTAGCGGATCCGCAATGTTATCTTTTGACTTTACATAGCCAATAGTGATAACTCCAGGTGAGAGTAGTTGTCTTATGATTTTGTCTACAACGTATATGTCTAGACATAACATTGTACGTGTTACTCTGTGTCCTTCCTATTGCTGATTGACTGTCACAATATATGCAAATTGCTGGTACAGTTTTTGACCATCTTGGAATATCATCTAAGAAGTTGCGCAACCATTCGACCTCTTCACCACATTTATCCAGAGCTATAAACTCAGATTCCATCATAGATTTGGCTATAACTGTTTGTTTAGAGGATTTTCACGATACAGCAGCACCTCCCAATGTGAACACAAATCCATTGGTGGACTTTGAGTCTTTTATATCAGATATCTAATTAGCATCACTATATCTTTCAATGACCGCTGGATATCTGGTATAATGTAGTCCATAGTCACGAGTATATCTTAAGTACCTTAGTACTCTTACTATTCCTTTTCAATGACCAGTTCCTGGATTACCCGTGTATCTACATAGTTTACTGACTGTGTAGGCTATGTCTGGTCTTCTACAACTCATCCAATACGTTAGACTTCCAATAACTCTCGAATATTATACTTGAGAGACACTTTCACCTTTGTTTTTAGATAGACGTTAACTTGTATATATCGGTGTTCTAGCCAAGTTAATATCATCCTTATTGAACTTTTCCAAAATTTTGTCCACATAATGTGACTGGCTTAGAACCAGCCCATCTGATGTTCTTGAGATTTTGACTCCAAATATAATATTAGCTAAACCTATATCTTTCATGTCAAATCTCTAATTCAACATATTTTTAGTAGATTCAATCATCTTATTGTCACTACCAACAATAAGTATGTCGTCAACGTAAAGACATAAAATGACATAATCATCTTTAGTGTCTTTGATGTAAACACATTTGTCACACTCATTGATTTTAAATTCACTCTCTATCATAACATTATCAAATTTTTTATGTCATTGTTTGGGCGCTTATTTCAAACCATATAGTGACTTCACCAATTTACAAACTTTCTTTTCCTATCGTGATGATGAAAATCCATCGGATTGTTGCATATAGATTTCTTCTTCTAATCTCCATTTAAAAATACAGTTTTAACATACATTTGATGTACTTCAAGATTTCTCAAAGCGACAATCGCAAGTATCAATCTAATAGATATTATTCTCGTCACTGAAAAATACGTATCAAAATAATCAAGGCCTTCCCTTTGTTTGTAACATTTTATTACTAATCTGACCTTGTACTTTTCGATAGTTCCACCTGCTATCATTTTCCTTTTGAAAATCCATTTATAGCCTAGTGGTTTGCTTCTTGGAAGAATATTTTCACTAGCTCTTATGTATAATTTTGCAGTATGGAATCTATTTTACTTTTGATGGCTTCCCTTCCATTGAGGTCCTTCCGAGGAATTCACAGCTTTTTGATAACTTTGATGTTCACTTCTAGCATATAAGTCAGAAAATCAGGACCATACGATTTTTCTGTCATTTCCTGTGTTTCCGTGTGCTACGTCTAACCTCAGTCTCCTCTTCTAGTTCTTCGTCATGACTATTTTCAGTCATAGTCTCATATGTTCGTTTGGAGGAGCTTGCTTTCTTTTTAGACTTGTACGGAAATATTTTTTGTGTATGTCGGGGATTTTAGAATCATACACAAGAAATCGATAAGCACTACTATTGTGTGCATAACCAATGAAAATGCAATTTACTGTCTTTAGCCCTATCCTTACCTTCTTTGGTGTAAGAACGGCTACTTTAACAAGACACCTCCACATTCATAAGTGTTTATAGGAAGGCTGTCTTCATTTTCATAACTCATAAGGGGTTTTTTCCATTTTCTTTTGGCGTACCTTATTTAAAAAGGTAATTTGCTGATAATACAGCTTCCCCTCACATGTTCTGAGGTAACCTAAAACTTACTAGCATTGCATTCATCATTTTCTTTAAAGTACGATTTTTCCGTTCAATAACACCATTTTGTTATGGTGAATAAGGTGCGGTGGTTTCATATATGATTTCGTGTTGTGCACAGAATTCAGCAAACGGTGTCTCCTACTCACCACCTTGATCGTTTTTTAATACCTTAATTTTCTTATTAAGTTGAGTTTCAACTTCATTCTTATAGAGAACAAATTTCTCTATAACTTCATCTTTACTCTTTAGCAAATACACATAACAGTATTTGATGCTATCGTCAACAAAAGTAATGAAATACTTGTTGCCACATCTTGTTTGTACGAGTTTTAAATCACATACGTCACTGTAAATTAAATCAAGTGGTTCTGTGTTCCGTTCAATTGATTTAAACGATGACTTTGCCAATTTTGTCTCAACACAAGTTCACACTTATGCTTGGAATTAATATGAAATTCAGGTATGCAATTCAAGTTAACTAATCTACATAAAGTATCATAGTTAATTAGTCATAGTTTACCATGTCACAAATTAGAAGACTCAGGCAAATAAGCAGACGAGTTTGCTTTATTCATTTTTTGTTTAACAACTATTATATTCAATTTAAACATACCGTCGGAAACATATTTTTTTTCGACAAACATTTCACTTTTTAACAAAATAGCTTTGTCTGACTCAAATATAATGTGAAAGCTATGCTTATTCAAAAGCAACCTGGACACTAGGTTCTTACGAATATTCGGCAGATATAGCATATTGTTGAGAGTCAGCTCTTTTTCCGAAGTCATTTTCAGAATCACCTTTCCTTGTCTTTTAATTTCAGAAGTTGTTGAATTTTTCATGAACAACTTCTCCCCATTCTTAATAGCTTCAAACGTAGCAAACAGCTCCTTATTAGAGCACACAAGCATCGTAGCACCGGTGTCAATCAACCACTCTTTAGGGTTTGAATCCACCATGTTCACATCAGAAATGACAGTTGAGAGATTCAGCTCCGACACATCTTGTGCCATGTAGTCAACCACATTTGCTTCTTTCTTCTTTTTTTGCAATCTGCACTTCGAAGACTTGTGGCCCACTTTGTTACAATTGAAGCATTTTCCTTAACATTTCTTCTTAAAAATTCCACATTTTAGTTCTTGTTTTATTTTTTTGCCATCGGATATCCCTTGTTTTTTTAGTTCTTACTACTTTGACCATACTCCACAACATTAACTTTAACAACACCAGGATTGAACCACTTCTTTTCAGAACTCTTGTTGTCTTCTTCAATTCAAAGTCTAATAATTAGTTATTCGACGTCCATTTCCTTTCGTTTGTGTTTCAAATAATTCTTGAAATCTTTCTATATGGGAGGTAATTTTTCAATGATTGCAACCACTTGAAAAGTTTCACTCAAAATCATGCCTTCGCATGAATTGCGTGAAGAACCACTTGGAGTTATTGCACTTGATTGATAACTATTTTGGAATCCATCATTTTATAGTCTAGTAATCTACCGACAATGAAGTTTTTAGCTCTGGCATCCTCAATTTTATATTTTCGGTCCAAAGACTCCCACAACTCTTTAGCAGTTTTCATAGTACTATACACATTGTATAGCGTGTCTGCTAATCTGTTCATAATATAGTTTCGACACAAAAAATTCGAATGGTTCCAAGTATCAAGTGCACCAATTGCTTGAACATCTCCCTCACTCTCATTGAGTTTTGGAGCAATCTCAGTCAAGAATCTCGCAACATTCAAAGTGATCAAATAAAATAACATTTTCTGTTGCACATGACTTGACAATCTAGCCACAATCTGAGCCACAACAGAGCTTGGCCCTTGAGCCACACTGAGCTATAGCCTGTTTCCAGTAGGCACAGTTTGGATCACATCTATGTTGGTCGATTCAATTGCAATTTCTAAAAGTCAAAACAAAAAATATTAGTTTCTAAAATTAACAATATAAGAAACCAATTTTCTTTAGCTTACTGTATATGCATTTGACCGTATTTGCACATATTTTCTTTACCCTTTTCATATATACACTGTATTTCCATATACTGTATTTCTATATACCGATTTTGCACTTATACATACCAAAACTAAATAAATATTTTTTTTTTCAAATTTTTATTTTTAACATTAACAGAAATTAACACATATTAATTTTAATAACCATAAATAAAACAATGATAACATAATAAAATTGCAAATTATATGAATAACATGAATAACGCTAAATAATTAAATCTGCAAAAATAAATTGCACAGGTGTAATTGCAAAATAAATAAATAACTGCAAGAATAAATTGTAGAAGATAAATAAAATTTCAACCCGAAACCTGTACGAGCACAGTTTCCTTAAAACAGATTCATTCTCTCACCGCAAGTGCTTGAAAATTAATCCGAGCGTCTGTTTTTCAGGATACAACGATGACAGTAGAATCCGAGCACTGCAGAAACTACTCCGACGAATTGAGTTTGTACCGAACAATATCACCACTAAGACGACACTGAAAATGCAACAGATTATGTATACAGACAACACTAATTTGACAGATTTCGTGTGTATCAGTATTATCATGGTTAGAATTACTGAAAATTGAGACTTATATATATAATATTAAATCTGGCTATTAATTTCATAGCAATAAACACTAGTGTTGCTCAAATTTCTGGGAGTTTTGACAGTTTTTCGAAAACTCAAAATTCAGTTGAACAAAGCAAAAAATTGCAAAATGTAGACACTCCAAACGGACCAATTTTTGCTCCGTTCGGTCCGATATTCGTGTACGCAAGTCGCGCCTGCATACAAGTTCCCGAAGGTAATTTCGATCCGTGATTTGCAAACCCCTGCGCGCGTATGTGGAGAAAGTCTCTGTGCTACCACATGATTACACATTTTCAATGTATAGCTATATTTAAAATGATTCTTACTATCATATTTTTTTTATGTGGGACTAAATTCATTTTTCCATATAAATCATTTTTCAATGGTAATCTTTGAGCTCTAATTTTTCATTCACCCAAGCTTCATTTTTGGTAAATAAATATATAATTTTAATACTCTCACGGAGGAGAACACGGATCAACTTTGATCTTCCAAATTAGACCAACGAATCTCACCAAAAATTTTGCCAAAAGTGAGTCATTTACTCATTTTTTCCAACAAATAATACACATCACCATATTAATAAATTTTAGCGTATACAATACAAAATTATTATTATTTTTTGTCACTTTTGGTCAGCTTTAGTTGATAATTTCGTCTTTCATAAACCTATCATTTTATGATTTTAATTTTGGGCAAAGTCTGAAAATGATGTTTGCCCATAAAAGAATCTAATTTTTTGTTCCACCCACCCTTAAAGTTAGTACCTAGTGCTTGCATGTGACATGCCCTATTTCCTATCCATTCAATTTTTGTCAATTGGTTTATTATTAATTTTTTTAACATGTTCGGTTGCGTACATTGAATCTTCAATTCAATGAAAAATCAACTTTCAAGATGCTCGAACGGCCGACAAAACGTATCAAAATCTTCTAACTTGTGATGAAAACACAAAGTCCATGAAAATGCCCCCATTAGACTCAATTATACCTTATTTAAGAGATTTCATCGATAAGTCATATCAAATTATTACAAAACACCCTATTGTTAAATTAGCTTATTTATACTATTGTCTCGAATGACTCACTTTTAAAAGTGAAAGAGAAAGGGAAAGAAACATTTACACCAAGTGAAATCAATAGACAAATTCTTTTAAGAAAGTAAGAAAAAGCGTCACCTTTCTTCGATTCAAAAATTGTGATTAATGAATTGGAGAAAAAAGAAAGAAGTTAAGA
This sequence comes from Olea europaea var. sylvestris, assembly GCF_002742605.1. Lineage (NCBI taxonomy): Eukaryota > Viridiplantae > Streptophyta > Magnoliopsida > Lamiales > Oleaceae > Olea > Olea europaea. The sequence continues at coordinate 191,051 of NW_019264346.1, read as the reverse complement.
TAAATGCATCATATAACTTGGAGAAAAAAGAAAGAAGTTAATATCAATGCATCATATAACTCGAATGCAGTCGATTCCTTAATCTATCCATTGCTTCAATCCATGTTTGGTTACTATTTACAAACTGTTTATAATGGGTTGAATCACTTTTTATCCATACATTTCGTGAGAATTGAGATCCACATGTACTAAATACTTATTCATCACTCATTTTTATTTATTTTGGAATTTGAACCAACTTCCCAACCATGATTTTAGTGAATGCATAAAAAAATAAAAAATAAAAAAATTAAACCTAGCATAATAAATATTTTCAATATTCAAAATCTTAGCTCCCAACATCACTTGGATGTTTTTAGTATGTCGAAGTGCACATGGTTAAGAGAGGCGTTTCGTTAGTTGAATTGAGGGACTTTTAAAGTTGTTTTTTTTTCTTTTTTCTTTTTTTTTTTTTTGTATATTAGAGTTAAATTGATATAATCTTTTCTCATTTCGTGATTGTTGGGTATGTAGGTGTTCACAAACTTTCATTCTTAGGATGAGTCCCAACTTTCTCTTTGAAAAGAAAACAATAAAAATCAAGTTGGACATCCTGAAATCATGGTTACTATTTACAAACTGTTTATAATGGGTTGAATCACTTTTTATCCATACATTTCGTGAGAATTGAGATCCACATGTACTACATATTTATTCATCACTCATTTTTATTTATTTTGGAATTTGAACCAACTTCCCAACCATGATTTTAGTGAATGCATAAAAAAATAAAAAATAAAAAAAATAAAAAAATTAAACCTAGCATAATAAATATTTTCAATATTCAAAATCTTAGCTCCCAACATCACTTGGATGTTTTTAGTATGTCGAAGTGCACATGGTTAAGAGAGGCGTTTCGTTAGTTGAATTGAGGGACTTTTAAAGTTGTTTTTTTTTTCTTTTTTCTTTTTTTTTTGTTTGTATATTAGAGTTAAATTGATATAATCTTTTCTCATTTCGTGATTGTTGGGTAGGTAGGTGTTCACAAACTTTCATTCTTAGGATGAGTCCCAACTTTTTCTTCGAAAAGAAAACAATAAAAATCAAGTTGAACATCCTGAAATCGACTTCTATAACCCCACATTCTTCTACGTTTAACAAGCTTATGTCACGAACGCAACATCTTCCAATCATGTATCTAACGATACATGAATAAACTCAACCTTCATTACTTGATTCACACGTAAACTTTGACTCGACTCCCAAATTTGAGAAGAAGAAAAAAATCTTCTAAAACTTGGGTCATTTTCGCCAGTCATGTAAATCAATAACTGGCATATAACTGGCAAATGGCATTGGTCTATTTATTAATAGTTGAGACCCGTGACAACCCTTTTTTTATAATTAAATAAATTGATTTGTCATAGTTACAAAAGCTTCTTTCAATTCACATGCAGCTATATAACAACCAGACAATTCTCGTACGCATTCGTAATCCAATGAAGATTCACTGTCTTTCTCAATATGCCCTCCAATTTTTTTGTCAGTTTTAAATTCCTGCACTGTACATTATCGAATCGGCATGGTCCTACCGTTACCCTTCGAAAGCGCATTGGATAAACCTTTAAACTGATGCAATAGCCTGCCTCAATCTTTATGATAAAAGGATTGAGGCACTCTTTTTTTCTCAAAATACCCTTCTTTCAAAATTATATTCTTTTTTTCTAGGATTACACTAATTTCGAGGATGATTTAATTAACATGAGATTTGAAAGTTTCTTAGCCCTTGTTCGACAAAAATTAAAAAGAGTTTTTTTCTTCTTTTTTCGGAAATATGAGTTTTGGAATATTGATTTTTTTTCCGGAATGCATGGTTAAAAATTAGAAAATCATTTTAGATTTACGTGCAAATGTATTATTGTGAGAATATATGATTGAAAATTAGCTTGGAAAAAAAGAGTTACATAAAAATAATTGTCAAACATGGCCTTAGAATCTTTATTTTTACATCTAAATTTTTCAGAGACAAAATATTTGAATATATAATAAAGAAGTTCACGGCCTCCACATCTTAGATTAGTCCTTTGGCGGACTCAAAAGCAGTTATGTCATTAAATAGCACTTCATCTAATTTAGATAAACAGTTTTATTCACATATACTTTGAAAGTTGTACTTTGTTTCTACTTCTCTACATTGTACGTTTACAGTATTAAAATTTTATACAGAGTACCATTCATCCCGTCTAATATTGTTGCATCCTATCCTCTAAAAAACAACAACGTTATCTAAATTTCAATCGAGATTTGAGCTGTTGAATTTTCCATAATTTTGTCGAGAGCATTATTTGAAAATCACCTATAAAGTAAGGGTCTTAATCCCGTCTAATATTGTGGCATCCTATCCTCTAAAAAACAACAACGTTATCTAAATTTCAATCGAGATTTGAGCTATTGAATTTTCCATAATTTTGTCGAGAGCATTATTTGAAAATCACCTATAAAGTAAGGGTCTTAAATGCATGCATTTAATTGAGTTAGGTCACTTTTTATTAATAAGTAGATGTACCATGTTCATGAAAAGAAAGAAAAGGAAAAGGAAAGTAAAGTAAAGTAAACAAATCTATAGTTGATTTGGTCATCATTAAAAATTACCTAGCATTTTCCTAAATACTATGTTTCAAATTCTATTCATGAGTTGACAGTCCATTTTCAATACCATGTTTGGTTTATCATATAAATGTAACACGTTCATGTCCAGTCTTATCCAGTTATATTTTAAAAATGTCATATTTTTCCTGCCTTTTCTATTGAAAAATAAATACTATGTTTCAAATTCTATTCATGAGTTGACAGTCCATTTTCAATACCATGTTTGGTTTATCATATAAATGTAACACGTTCATGTCCAGTCTTATCCAGTTATATTTTAAAAATGTCATATTTTTCCTGCCTCTTCTATTGAAACGGGAAAACTTGAATTTTTGAATTCAAATATGGAGAGTATTTGAGCCCCATTTTTATGAAAAATGTATTTTAGAATAATAGATTGATGAGAAATGTGTGATTAAAAAATGAAAAAAAGTTTATGATTTACGTGTAATATTATTTTAATGAATAATGTGTGGTTGAGAAAAAAAGAGAGAAAAATATATTTTGAAAAGAATGAGAATCAAATAAAACCAAGATTTGTAATATCATATTATCATTAGTTTTCGACCATTAATTCGAGTACTAAAATGAATCACATTAACTATTGAATTTAGTTGGTCGAGTTGAATGTATCTTCTAAATAAACAAAATGATCTTTTTAATATAGTTAAATTAAATCTCTATTTGATGGAAATTAAAGTTAGATTTTTTTTTAAATAGATTTTAATAGAAGTTGATGAAATGTGAGTTGAAAATGAGTAATACTGTTTATAGTGAAAATTATCGATTGTCTTCCTACGAATTCGCAAGATAACTATCGATAGTTTTCACCATTATTCGGTGAGGAGTTATAGATAATGGAAATGTGTGCTTAAAATGTGACTTGAACTTTTTTTAATTTCACTGAAGGAAGGCTAAGCCCTTGTTTGAGCCAATTTTTTTAGGAATGATGAATTTTTGAATAGTGTATTGATAATAAATGTGTACTTAAAAATAATAAAAATTTTAAATTTATATATAATATTATTTTATTAAAAAATATGTGATTGAAATGATATTAAAACATTGTTGAAAAATATGTTCTCCTAAAAGAATGGAGCTCAAACAACTGCTTAATATTAAGAGGGCATAAGTGTCCAAAATAGAAAAATGGGCACAAAATGTTTGTCGTGATTATCAATGTCGTAATCAGGAGCTGTCTCCGATTCCTGCCCATTTACATATAACTCTCTTCCCCATGATGTAACCCACCCCACCCGTCTAGCATATAGATCCGTTGATATATACGTTCATAAAGTGTCGATGGGATTTCGATTATAGAATGTGGTTGAAAAGAAATTGGAATTGAGCTCTGACTTGAAATCTCTGGATTTCTTTTTCCATTTTTTCTAAAATGGCAGTTAACTCAAACGAAGAGGTGAGCTTTTTTGTTTTCTAAACTTGGGTTTCTTGTCATTGTCTTGTTTTTTTCTTTTTTCTTTTTTTTCCTGTTATAAAAAATGCTGTTTTTCTGAAGCTTCACTGCGTGATTAGATATTTTGGTGTCTGAATTTACTTTCTTTAAATGTGGATTTCCTGCTCAATTTGTTGATTTTTGGGTGATTCTGTTGTTTTTCCTTGCGTTAGTCTAGTTTATTGGTCGATTACGGATATTTGAGGATTAACAAGTTCCACATGTGGGTGGAAAACAGTCGGAGTCCCCGTTCTTCTAACTATATAGTGTTTGTGCCCTTTTTTTAGGGACGGAGGAGAAGGGGGTGAGGAAAATTTACTGCAGCAGCTTAGTTTTTTCTTCTTGGACTATGAAAAGGAAATTTCAATCTTGTTTCCGGAAGATAGGAAGAGCAAATTCTCAGGAATAACCGAATATGGGATTTTCAAGCTATTACATAATGCAGATATTTCCTGAATTGTGCTTAAAATGTAAAAGATACTAGAAAAAATATAATGCAGATATCTCTTGTTTGGGAAAATAATTTGGCCGGAAAAAATGAAGCATAAGTGTGTTCTTTTACCTTCTTCACCTTATAAGTATCGATTTCTATATTTGAGGCATCGAGTTGTTTTTGTATCTGAACAGGGCAACCCTCAAAATTCGCTGGACATTTTGAAAAAAATAATTCATTGTACTAAATATTTATAATGCTTAAAGTGTTATTGCCAAATTCGATATTTGGTGCATTCATAGGTAAATTTGCAGTGTTTAATCGTGAATGTTTATTTTCTGATAAGTGAAACTTCACAGTAGGAGTTCATAAATATAATCTTTATACTGCTCTTAGCTTGATTGATAGTTTGAAGTTCTGTTCTGCTGGTCTTTCAATTGTTACTGTTTGACAGAGTCGTCGCAAGGAAACTGATCATTTCTGGGTTTTATACATTCAATGAATGATACAATTTCTTATTTATTGGTTTTACATCTAATTTCAAACTTTGAGTAAAATCGAACTCTGGAATTTTATTTAAACGCCAAGTCATTTTCGTTGAAATAAAAATATGAGTGTATTTCTGTACCCGACTTTGCCTGCATCGGTCTCTTTATCTGCTTCATCGTACAATTTTTTTCTGTTTTTCCTTTTTGTATCCTGTAATGGATTTTTTCCCCTCTCGTGATTTATTCTTGAGATTTAAATTATTTAAACTGCATGATTTTACTTTACCTTTCTTTTCCCTGCTGCCTTGTACTGTTTGATTATATTCATAAGCTGTATCAGTAATAGAAAACCAACAAATTGCAATAATTTTTTTCTTTCTTCTTCAGTGCCAGAAGGATCACGTTGTGGGGTTACCTGATGAAGGAACTGCCAACCCCGAGTCCAAGCCACAATTGAATGTTGTCAGCCATATGGAAAATCTTAATACAACGAAAAGTGAGATGCATTTTAATGCTGAATCAGATTTGCAAAATGACTCAAACCTAAAGACGGGTGAAGCAAATAATTATGTACCATGCATTTTGGATGTTGATATTGAGAAAGGAAACCCGCACAACCCTAAATCCAATGACGAATCTGTTGTGAATTTGAAGACTGATGATTCCTTAGTAGTAAGTTCTTCGTCTGATGATACCTTGGGGTCATTTTCAGTGTCCCACTAGTGCACTGCGTTGTTGATTTGTGAACTTTTTGGTCAACCATTAAAAGCATCCTATTGTATCATCCGTGTGATATGCAATTTAAATCGATAATTAACCATTGTGCAGAGGGCATTGCAGAGAGAGATTAGCTTACAGCTAGGAGGAAAATTCATGCAGCTCTTGATGAACCATGCGTCTGATTTACCCAAGTTCGCTTCAAGAGGTGGCTTACACAACCATTTAGTCGCTTTTTTTTGGTGAACTATTGAATTAGGTTTGCGTTTTTTATAAATTCGATTGATTTATCAGCATGCATGCACGTCTTTTTAATTATTATATAAGCCCATGATTCTGGAATTGCCATCCTCTTCTTCTTTTCTAACTTGTTTAGTGTATAATGCATACCTTTATTCAAGAGAAAGGTGATAAATTCGGTACTGACTAATGAGGTTTTATAGACCCCAAGTTTGGAAAATTCGCGATATTATCCAATTAGGAGACAAGTTGTTATTCTCCTTGTACATTTTGTGCTTGTTTGTAGTGCTTATATGTCGTGGGTCCTACAAAATGTGTGGATGATAAATGCATAGTAAGTTGTGGGTCTATAAAAAATTAAGATTTGCCAAACACACTATTAAGCTTGTTATCATCATTAAAGGCAAAACTTTTTCTATCATGGTCAGGCCATGGGGCTGGACATTTTTGAGAAAATACATGTCGATATAATTTTTTTTTTTAAGCAATTTTTTTTATTGGAAATGGAGATTTTTAAATATAGCTAACTGTATACTCATTGCAATTTCAACATTTACCGCATGAATAAAATTCACTTGCTTATGAGCTTTTTTCCTGTATTGTGAAACAGATAAATATCTGATCGATAGAATCTATGATACGCATACTAACAGATCAAGGAAATACAAGCGATCTGCCTCCTTCAATTCCAGAAGAGTCGTTCTCCTATTCTCGGTCTTGTAAGCATAATCTTTGCCAAGCACTTTATTTAATAGAACCATTTTTCAATTTTATTACCAGTTCAAAGAGATGGGTAGAGTACACAAAGCAAGGTAAAAATAAATTGAACAAAGTACAATAAAACATCCAGTACACATCCAATGTTGAAATCATCCTTTATTGTTACAATAACGACAAATTCGACCCGCATTGTTCTCAAAATTTCGGGTCTTCTTTTTCATCTCCGATTACTTGATAATTTCAGACCCGCCAACAGTCAAATAATTAGTAAACCTTTGAGAGGTTGATATAATAATAAAAAAATTGGCTATGTACCTGATTGGAGAGGCGAAAATGGATTCATGTAGCTGACACCAAGTTCGTTGTGCATAAGGTTAGCTTACTAAATAAATTATATTTTCCTGCGCAGGTCTAGTATGGGAACTATAATCCTAATATATCTGACACTGAGAGTGAGGCAGATTGGCGACGGCTCTGGTAATCTTTAGCGCAGTTTGTTGTGCCGAGTGTTACGATCTTTTGTGAAAGAATCCCGTTTGGTACTATTTGGCTTCTCTTCCTCTTTTGCTTCTGTTTATCTGGTGTATATATTTCATCAATGTACATAAATTGAGAATCTGGAAGTACATACATTGACTGTTTCAATTGATTTTTGTATACAAATTTCCAGTTTCATTCTTGTCATTTCTGCACATTTGTTGTGGAAGGTTATTTGAAAAAATTTAAAATTTTTAGCTTAATTATTTGTCATACAGCGCATTGGCTAAATGATTTTTATTGGTGGCAAATCCATCCTTGCTCTGTGGAGATTTTTACGCCACAACTTAAATAGAGATGGGGGATTTGGCATTCTCCCATACTTGGTCTATTTAAAGAATGAGTTCATACAAATAGTTGGGTTACATCCAAGCTTACCTCAAAATGTTCAATTTGGGGAGTTCAGTACCCTTTTTATATTTTTTTCGACATTAAACCCATTCATGATTCATTGACACATTATTTTACGCTTTACTTAAAGCACAAGTGGCATTGAGAGACAAGTGGGATATGTCAATTCAAAGTGATGTGTCAATAAATCATTGAATAGACAGCAAGTTAGACAATCAATTTTGAACAACAGATCTTATTAAATGATCTATCTTGAAAAGACCCAACACAGTTCTGTAAGCTAAACAAGGTCAACTCTACCAAAGAAAAGGGACATGTGATATGATTTGTTATTATATTGAGAGATTTACTTAGGCAAAAGTGATTCAAGCAGCAGTGGTGAGCAAAGTCAGGACTTTAAACCATTAGAACACAAGCATTAGAAGGGCCGTTGTGCTTGATGGCAAAGTTTTCAATACCTAAAAGCATCACTAACTTACGATAACATGGACCCATATAATCCATCGTTCATAGAATTCAAACAAAAACGAATAACTACACACACTAACTAAAAAACTCGAGTTCTCAACCTAGGAACTTAGCAGCCCGAATTGAAAGTCAACAGTTCCCTTGATGTTTCGGCTTTATAGAATCTTTCTCGCTAATACTGCTGCAACCTCACACTCGATGAGAGTAGCTATATAAGACCATTAGCTTGACACAATAAGCATTGGGTGAATTTCCAAATTTTTTCGTTGCCTTCTTTCTCCTCGCATATAATCTCTAGCATGCGCAGCCACCTCCTTGTTGCTCCGTCTGGGATGTAACTGTAGACGGCTTCAAATTGACATCGACCATATCTTCCTGTCTTGCGGAGGAAAGAGTTCCCATTCCTGGCAAAGCGGCAGCTATTTTTCGAAACAAAGGCTGCAATATGGCTTGTATAAGGTGCAAAAGAAGACAAATCATAACTTCAGAACTCGTTAAACAAGTTCCAGTCTACAAATCTATTCTAACTCAATGAATTCCGAGAATTTTAGGTGGGTGGAGACATCATTCTCTATCCTCATACGAGATACACACTAGCTAAGATTAAATTTCCAAGTGCTCCATTAGAGTAACATTGGGAGCGTAGATAATTGTAACCAGTTCCAATTATATTACAGTCAAGAAATATCTTCAGAGATAACTTCTCTAAGAACTTAATATTTCCAGAAAGGATATTATCAAATGCAGTATTCTTCAGAACTCAGATACACAATTGAGCAAAGAGGTATGCTTACCTTTATATTAAAACCTGCTTTAGCACTCGTTTCTATAAACATGATACCAGATTCACGAGCCTTCCTGTCTCCTTCCTCAATTGAAACTTGCCTGTTTATGCAGAACACAACCTTAGATCAATTCTGGACAATGAATTAGTAAAGAATTTCTTGACTCAACTAATTCATTTGAACAAAAAGGAAAAGAAATTGCCATCGCGTCAATGTGACCTGCAACTAGATTGGAGGAAGCCTAAACAGCTATCGGAGGAAGACGAGAAAAAGTGAATGACAATCAATATTTTTGCTCTCACCTTTTATCAACAAGATCAGTCTTATTCCCCACAAGAACAACAATGACATCACTCCCTCGTTCTGTACGTACTTCCTCAATCCACTTTGAAGTGTTCAAAAATGACTGTCGATCTGCGGAGGCGGCGATTTATCAAAATAATTAGTTCAAGTAAGGTTCACTAAATAACTAAAGTAAATTTATATTACAATAACTATTACAGACGAATAAAACCTAGTTAATAGAGAAAGACCAACTTTTTATGTATTATGTAGCTTGAGTACCGAAAAAAGGCAAATGACCTTGTGGCATAGCTTTTATAAAATTAAAAAAAGGAGCTTTTGAGACCCACAAACTGCTTTTGAATCTAGTTGGTTAATTTTATAAAAGTGTTTCTTCTAGTTAGAAGAGATTTCAAAGGAAGCTGTCCAATGTGGTTTCCTCAATGAACACTTCCAAAATAGAAAGTTCTTTTTAAAAATTAGTTTACAAACAAAAATAAAGGGAGTTTCCTACAAAAGCTCATCTACATAAAGCAAAAGTCATACCAAACATGTCCTAAGTATAACATCGTGAGTTTGTGAAAGGAAACTCCTAGTGCTATTACTCACTGGAAACATCATAGACAATCACAGCCACAGAAGAATCCCTAATGTAACTTGGAATAAGACTCCTAAATCTCTCTTGACCAGCAGTATCCCTGTGACCATAAAATGTTTTCGTTTCAAAGCACATAAACATGGATACAACACGATGCAGTGTTCAAACTTCAAAGTAAAATGAATAATATTTTTAAGTACAGATAAATATTAAAACGTTATCTTTATTCATGGGACAATGTCAGTAACATTTGGATAAAGTCATAATGTCTTTAACCAAAACAAGGTAAAGAAAGAAGTGATTAGAGTAATAAATTACTGCACCAGATAATGCTATTCTTGCAGTGAGTCGTCTGATAAGTTCACGAAACCAGTTTTTATCCCTTCAACTTTCGTGAACATATCCTTCAAACTGTACTTCTATATATAATCCACAGCCAAAAAGGCGAGAAAAGAACATAATATTAAGAAATGCATATAGTCATGCTGTCTTCAACAAATCCAGGAAGAAGAATGTATTACCAGAGCTGCAAGCGAACTGTTCGATCTTCAAGGTACATTGTTTTTGACAAGAAGTCAATGCCAATGGTGGCCTGCATATGAAATTACAAAATTTAGACGTGGGTTGACAAAATAGAACTGCAATCTTTTAGATCATCATATCACCAGCCATTTATCTATTTTTTCCAATAGTTTAATGTTCAGACTTCTAAATTCCTGCATTTAACAAAGATGAATACTTCTCCAGCAAATCTATACAACCCGACATTCTTTTATTCTTACATTTCAGAACGCAAGGTCACAATATTTCTATCTAAGCTATACTCCAGTTTCCCTATGTGCAAAAATTGAAGTTCTTTAAGGTTGAAAAATTAAGCAAATCACAATTCAAACATCACAAGAAATTTTAATTGATTAACAATTAAAAAACCCATATCATGAAAGACTAAAATTTTCCAAAACTGCTAAGGTTCAGAAACAGACATAGAACATAAAATTAAAAAGAAGAACAAATTGCACAATAACTAGAACGTAGGTGTAACGCAGAATCTCCCATCGGCTCACAAATAAAAACTAATTATACTTTTTCCTTAAATTTAAAAAATCAAATTATTCAATGCAATAGTAGAAAAATTCAAATTCACGACGACGTCCCTTCTTCTTCGTTAAACATCTCTTACATTTAAGAATCAAATTAACCCCCAAAATCACATTATTTCTTCCCATATACATGCAAATTCAGATCATAAAACATAAGTCCAAGAGCGACTAACACAAACCTGATAAGTGGTGTCGAATTTATCATACATGAAACGGGTAATTATGCTTGTTTTTCCAACAGATTGATCGCCGAGAAACACCAATTTGTACTTGGCTAAAGGTGACACCACAGCCATCTCTGTTTTGAGTATATATAATTGTACTTATAAAGTTTGAACTGTTACAATCATATAAATAGACGTATGAATTTATTCAATTGTTTTTCGATTTTCCAGAAATGGATGAACAGATCAGATCTGAATGTGAAAAAGGAAAAGAGAAAATTAAGGAAGAAGAATGAGAATTGGGAGGTTGGTTTGCATTGAATTTGTGAATTTATGGAAATTGTGCGTTTGAGAAAGAGCCAGTCATGCCATGCACTAATCAATTCATTTGGCGTATGAAACCGCCAAGTCAAAGTCAAATTCCCTTTTCTAAGCAAATTGCATGGGAGTCCTCTAGTTTTATGACATATAAAAATTAAATTAAGTACCCGTCTGATATAGATTTTTAACAAATAAAGTTGATCGAAACTAGTGGAGAAGAAGATCGTTAATGATGACTTGAACTTTCATCTCCAATGCATTCTATAGATTGTTCAGATCATCTCCAGTCATGCCATACACTAATCAATTCATTTGGAGTATGAATACTGCCAAATCAAAGTCAAATTCCCTTTTATAAGAAAATTGCATGGGAGTCCTCTAGTTTTAAGAAATATAAAATTAAATTAAGCGCCCGCCTGATATAGATTTTTAACAAATAATGTTGATCGAAGCTGGTGCAGAAGAAGATCGTTAATGATGACTTGAACTTTCTTGTTTAGATCATCTCCAATGCATTCTATAGATTGCTATTTAGGTTGCACAAAAGTTGAAAAATTTATAATCTACATGGCATTGACCTCTAGTAAACAGATACTCGAGCTCAACATTAGAGCATCTCCATTTCATTTCATGAATTGCAATACAGACGGCATCTAAATAGAAAGACTTTCGATCTACTTAAGATTAATGCCTAATGAATAGATGGTCCATTTCAAATTTCGTCTCTAAAATATTTTGTCTATAGTAAAGTATAGAAGAGATTTCAAATAATTTCATCTCCAAAATGTTCTGCCTATAACAAAATTTTCAATTCTAATGTATAGAATAGATTTCAAATAATAAACACGAGAAAGAAAGAGAAATAGAAACAAAAACATAAAGAAATATTATACTATGTTTATTCATTCCGTTTAGAAGAACCTTGACATCTACACAAGTCCTTTTGACAATGTCTACCTTTTTTTCTTACCACGTCATTAGACATAATCCTTTACATGTTGTATTGGAGAAGAAATTTTATAAATATATATTGTCCGTTTCTACATGATGACCTTTTTTTTTAATGATGTTCACTATATGCTCTTAGTCTTCCATTCTATCTAGGTATTTGACAATTTCTTAAGAAGCGCATCTAAATCTGCATAAATATAAATTTTATTGAATCACTCTCGTGTAACAGAGGTTTTGAATCTGAACAGAGTTGTAGACATTGTTTTCCTCCATCGTGTTACTTTAATGGATTCTCTATTAAAAAAAAGGTTGAACCCCAATCTTGAGAACCTCTATCGCCCCGCTCCTGAAATATTGTGAGGGAGGTTAATCGCGAAATATGCCCCAACAGATCAGGGATCAAGAATTTGCTCGTACATTGGTACCTACAAAGAGTTCAATTACATATCTCAAGAATCGAACTCTCACACTGTGACTGTCAACAAAATTGAGACTACCTCACTCATAGTATTTACACCACTGGGTTATGTCTCGGGGGGCTTTAATGGATTCTCTATTAACTTGCATTTAAGATGCTTTCTAGAATCGAAAGATTTATTTATAGCCAAGATGGTGATGATTTGCCAAATCGCAATTTAAATAATGGGAAAGTAGTGTCACCCATAACCCTCGTTTGGCTTTTATTAAAAATTATAATTCATTTTTCTTCTTTTTCTTATTAATCACACATTTTTCAATAATTTTTCTTTCTTTTTAATCACACATTCTTCAATTAATATTATTCCAATCATTAAAATTTCAAATAATGAGACCCAAGCGAGAACACGAAGACAATATTACTAACTATAAAGATTACTTTCGAAAAAGTAATTTTATAATTTTTTTAAATAATAACTTAAACCAAAATGAGTACGAGGGACAGAAAGCTTCAATCCTAGATCTCTAGCTGGGTGGGTTCCACTTCCACCAAATATTGACTGAATCTTAAACAGGCATAAACCCTAATTAAATCACATCAAATCAGAATCTTACAAATCAACGGCTATTCAAACCCACCGTCTTTGCCGTTCAGCAGCCACCTCCTCATATTTCAGTTCTAACAGCTGCCTTTTTCAGACAAAAAACACGCGCATATAGATACACAATACACACAATATAGAGAGAGAAAGGATAACAACGCAGCCATGTGTGGAATTCTTGCAGTACTCGGTATAGCGGATAATTCTCAGGCTAAACGTTCCAGAATTATTGAGCTTTCGAGAAGGTATTTATTTTAAAGTAGTTTTGGCTTCAAAGTGAAATGTTACATTATCATCTTTTGGATTTGATTTAGCTCTCTAGATTTTCGTATTGGTATATTATCTGTGTTTATGTTGTTTTGGATTTGATTTTCGATTTACTGGTTGAAATGGGAATGCGCATATAAGTGGTTTTTTGTTTTATTTATTTATGTCTAATATAACCGTTTGTATTTTTCTTTAATTAGCTTAATAATTTGTAATATTTGTTTAGTTGATAGAATTAATTGTTATATAACCGTGTAAGTATTCTGTTTACTTGGATTTGTAAGAGTATGCTGTACGAAAAAATATAATTATGCAGACTATTGATGAACTCAACCCAAGGCAATTTCATTTTCATTTGCAGTCATTCACCCCTTGATGTTTGAGTTCTGATTTTGAGAGGATTTTCTTCAATCTATTAGGATTTGTCAAAGCATTTGTATGAAAATTGATAAATTTTGTATTATGTATGTTGTCTCTTGATGAATGTAGTTTATCAACTGAAATAATATCGGATTCTGATAATTCTATTTTTCCTGGCAATAGTTATAATGAACTATCACAATGATGGATTAGCCAAAAGAGCAATTGAACACTCTAGAATTTCCGTTAGAGAAAAATATCTCTTACTTTTGTAATTTTGATTTTGGAAATGTAGGTTGCGTCACAGAGGCCCTGACTGGAGTGGCTTGCACTGTCATGAGGATTGTTATCTTGCTCATCAACGATTGGCTATTGTAGATCCTGCTTCAGGTGATCAACCACTATATAACGAAGATAAAACAGTTGCTGTAACGGTAGGTGAAGTTTTATTTATTGATATTTCTGCATACATGATCGGTTGCAAGAGCATGTACATTAACCCATTCTACCTTGAACTTATTCTTGTGTGGAAGGATCACTTAATTGATAGCCAAATTGCAATTTTAGAGTTTCATTATAAAATCAAGAAAATCACGCACAATAGTTTTTGGTTTCCTTTTAGCGTGTTTGGAACTTTGGATAGATGTGCTTGCCTAGAAAGGTGTATCGGATGTGGGTCCCATTTTGCTTCAAGTGTGAATGTGGAGGACCAGAAATGTATCATCTTTTTCATGCTTAATGTGTCATAATCAGACAATTTTTCCTAAGGCGTCCAATTGCATAATTATGCTTTTCGTTTAGGCTTGTACTGCGAATATGCCCAGTGTACTGATGAACAATGTTCCAAGATCTTGTCTAAATTTAGCAAAATATCCTTGAAGTTTCTTATTATGAATTTATGATAGAGTAGCACATGAAATGGCATGATATATGCCACGTGATGCTGATTCTGATTTTTGCTGTCATTTACATTGTCTAATCATTAATAAGTTTCTCTGGAAGAGTAGCTGCCTCCTTCAAATATAAATTTTCCAACTGGGCTTTGTGTCATGTTTCTTATCTTTCCAGGACTATCATTCTGGTTAGCTCCTACGAGGCACATGATATTCTCGACTAGAGTCTGTTACTGATCCAGGAAAAAAAAAAAAAGGCAATTCTTACTGGAGAACAATAATGAAAATCCAGTTGAATGTTGAACAGTTCATTATGTTTTTTGGTTCACGTGATTTTTCAATTGCACTGAACTGTGATATGAATGGATTGTTCATTTTCAGAAGAACTAGGATTTTGACCTTGCTCCTTTCTGTTCCCTTTTTTCTCGTGCTTCTAGGTTAATGGGGAAATATATAACCATAGGGAACTAAGGGAAAAGCTGAAGTCTCATCAGTTCAGAACAGGAAGTGACTGTGAAGTTATTGCACATCTTGTAAGTGCTTTAACATTGTATTCAGATGAAGTTTTACGTCTCTTTAGTTGACTATAAGCCATATAAACCAGTTAGAAATCTTGTTCTGTGCCAAATATTATAGAAAAACTAATGCACAAGACTTCAAAAAATTATTTGACATTCATCTATATTTTCGTGTGCTTGGCATTTTCTATCTCGCAGTATGAAGAATATGGAGAAGAATTTGTGGACATGTTGGATGGGATGTTCTCTTTTGTGCTTCTTGACACCCGTGATAAAAGTTTTATTGCTGCTCGGGATGCCATTGGCATTACTCCACTTTACATTGGCTGGGGTCTTGATGGTATGTTACTTTCTTTTTCCTGTTATGAAGTCTACAGTTGCTCAACTAAGTATGCACCAGCCATGCTCTAAAATTGTTGTATTATCTTGAATATTTTGTGTGCTACATTACTTGGTGATCCCTAGCCAACCTTATTTAGAAAAGGTTGTTTCTTTGTGCACTAGTTACTCATTAGGTCATTCCTTCCATAGGATGCCATTCATAGGAATGACAGCCTATCTCTTACATATGCCAATTGTCGGATTCTCTTAATCTGTGGTTACTGCTCAACTAACTGCTATGTTTCCTGCAGGATCGGTTTGGTTTGCTTCAGAAATGAAAGCCTTGAGTGATGATTGTGAAAGATTCATGTCATTTCTTCCTGGCCACATATATTCAAGTAAAACTGGTATGCTTTGAAGTTACAGGAATTAACATATGATTTACTTTGGATCCCTAATCTCAATAACTGCAAAACCAGTTTAGCTCCATTTGCTTTACTCCTACAGTATACCTTGTGAATTCGTTGATGAAATTTATGAATCTACATCGCTAATACTTTAAAAATAATGAATCTACTTTTGTACAATACAGATCATGCTTTTAAAAAGCTATAAATATGAAATAAAATGTGATGGTTGTAATAGTTTTTCAACTCTACAAATTCTCAAGTACATTGAAGATAACAAATCACACTATTGTTTTTAAATCAGCCATGTCGTCTGTTGAAATTTTCTGTTATTAGTCAAAATTCAACAATAAATTTTCCCCCTTATCATTTTAAGCTTTTATGATAGGCACTACCAATTAGCTAGGTCCACTGCTATATTTAGTGGGAAGTTGTAAAACAAATGGAAGTGAACTGTTGTGTTTATTCTGTTAAAAATTGGGAACTTGCTTCTTAGGTGGGTTAACAAGATGTTAATTAAACATGTACTTTATTCCATTAAAAACTGGGACTTGCTTCTTAGGTGGGTTAACAGGATTATAATTAAACTACTACCAAGGCATTATATTTCTCTTGCCTGCAGTCATCTATAGTGTCATTTATATTGCGAGGAATATTCATCATTACATTTCATATTCCATATTATGTTGACAGGAGAACTCAGGAGATGGTACAATCCTCCATGGTACTCAGAACACATACCTTCAGCTCCTTATGATTCCCTAGTACTGCGAAAGGCCTTTGAGAAGGTTAGTTGACTATTCCTTACTGGGAGCAAAGACTTATAGTTGTTCAGTATTTGAGTGTAAAATTGTGCTTCCATTGGTAAATCGTTGGTCTACCGTTTGCCTCTTACTACTGGAGATTATTTTCACAGATTAGGGATTTGAGTGTGATCTCTCCCACCTTTGTTCTTCTAGTGTAACTCCTCATATAATCATATCTCGCCTGCACCTCTTCCTTTTCTTTCTCTATGGTTTACTTCCTCATATTTATGCATCATTTCCCCTGCTTCTTTGTTCTTTAACTGTTTCCCATCAATTTATTCACTATTGTTTTGATCCCACTTCTCCTATTCTCTTATTCACTTTTTTTGCATCACTCAGCAATGAAACATATGAAATAGGTTTTCTTGACCTTTCTGCTTATGAAGTCTAGTCATTCTTATTCTTTGCTCATCTTTATTTTTTGTAGGCTGTCGTCAAGAGACTTATGACAGATGTACCATTTGGTGTACTTTTATCTGGTGGACTGGATTCATCTCTTGTTGCTTCAGTGGCTTCCCGCTATATGAAGGACTCAAAAGCTGCCTTCCAGTGGGGGTCCCAGTTGCATTCTTTTTGCATTGGCTTAAAGGTGATAATAGTTACCTCAATTGAACCCACCAATTTCAATATTCCCTTTTTCATTTTATCACTGCCTGAAGCATAGTTTTTACCATTTTTATGTTATCTTGATCCTAAAATGACGCTCATGTTTTACTTTTCCAATTCAAATTGATTTTTAGGAAGCAATTTCTTGTCTCATATATAGTATTATTGTTTAAGGTAATCATCTGGGCAGATAAGCCATTATTTAAGTCTTTTTTCCCGTTAAAAAACCCTTGCTTTAAATTTTATACAGTTAAGAGAGAGAGATTCTTTCAAATCCCTATGAAGTTAATCATAGTTACTTGAATATTCTTATCTATTTCTAATAATGGTGCGAGCTTTTTTAAATCATAATGAACTTAGTAGTGTACAATAGTTTGTTGTTTTGCAACGATTACGACTTTTCATTAGATAAATGCTAATTAAATCTATATTACTAGTTAATCATTATTTACGATCATCCGGTCTGTAAAGACAAACTTATTTCCTCAATTGGTATGGCCTTGTTCCATTTATTGGACTTGTTCCAATACTCTGCTTCTTGTATACCATTCCTGTTCTACTTTATACACTGTCCCTTTAACTTTGCTCACTTAGGTTTATCTCTCAGGGTTCTCCAGATTTGAAGGCTGCCAGAGAAGTAGCAGATTATCTTGGCACTCGGCACCAT
>NW_019264346.1:164625-166282 GCF_002742605.1 Olea europaea var. sylvestris | reverse complement strand
TTTGGATGTTAATAAACATGGAAAGTCTGATTCTAGCTTTAACCCTTATTTGTTGGAGTTATGCGAAAGATAATTGTTGATGCGAAAGCTTATGATTTGAGTAAAGAAGATTCAAGAAATGAATATATTTTGCTCTGATATGATACATATCTACTGAATATACTTTTGCAGGATGGGGAACAAATGAGAAATTGATTATCCAGATTCTGGCTCATAGGAATGCCGCACAACGCAAGTTGATTACGGAAACATATGCTGCAACTTATGGAGAAGATCTTCTGAAAGACTTGGACAGTGAACTTTCAAATGATTTTCAGGTTTTTTCAGAATCTTAAGTGACTTTACAATTGGCTTTTGCTGCAAATGATTGGTTTTTAGATAGCATGATAATTTGCTAACATATGGCTGCATATATGTGTAAAATAATAGCGTGTAGTACTGCTTTGGACGCTGAATCCAGCTGAGCGAGATGCATACTTGGTTAATGAGGCTACAAAGAGGTTGACTGCTAGTAATTGGGTTATAATGGAAGTTGCTTGCACCAGATCCCCATTTGATCTCTTTAGAGCAAGGCAGGCATATCATGCTCGTTATAAGAAATCACTTGAAGAAGATGTTGCATATCACACAACTGGAGACTTCCGTAAGGTAAATCTTGAACTCCCAGAATGTGATAAATTTTAATTTCAATGTTTGTGTTCCCCATGAGAATCCTTTAGGTGTATCTTGAATTCAGATGTACATTGGTATTTCCTACGAGCATTAGGTTGCATAACGTTCCTACCTATATATATAGGATTTTTAGGGGGAGCGAGAAAACTTTGTACTATTCTTCTCCATTATAGTGAAACTGCAGGATGAAGGTATCACAGTGACTTTGAACCACTATAAATCTTTGTGCTTAGTTGTATTCTTGATGATTTTCAATATACTATGGTCGTAGAAGTGGGAATTACTGCTTAATCCACGACACTGTTTAATCTTAGTGCATTAATTTTGCATTGAAGATGAAGTACTGCTCATGCATCATTCCTTATAGGTCCTTCCACATAAACAATGTGTCGGATTCTCGTTTACTCTATGCATCTCTGTATACCTTGTTATGATCTTTCTACTGATAAGAAAGATTGCTAGGTATTTTAATTATGTTCTCTACCAAAACCTCCATGATGAAATAGATGTCTCAAATAAATTCAATTAGTTGTTACTTCACGCGTACTATTTCCAAACAGCTTTTGGTTCCTCTTGTGAGTGCCTTCCGGTATGAAGGAGATGAGGTGAACATGATGTTGGCAAAATCGGAGGCTAAGTTACTCCATGAGAAGATATCTGAGAAGGCTTACAATGATGAAGAGCTTATCAGGATTCTGACGACAAGGAGCAAAGCACAGCTCAATGCAACTCTTAACCAATATAATAATCATTTTGGAAATGCCATCAATAAGGTATCTCTTCTGCTCTGGTGGGAAAGTATTGACAGGAATGTCGTTTTTCCAAAGTCATAAAGTCATAGTTTGTTTAACCACCTCATGTTAGGTATTTTTATTTATGAAATTAGTTTTAAATTTTAGCGTGTCCATTTAACATGCAGAGCTGGATTCATTCTTTAGTGCACAATTTTATCATATATATATATATATATATATATAGGTGGCAG
>NW_019264346.1:127486-159613 GCF_002742605.1 Olea europaea var. sylvestris | reverse complement strand
TTTTGTCATATCTTGCTCATTTCTTTCACCTCTTAGTTGAATATGATACTTGAATATGCTTTTGCTCCGAACAATATACTGCTCGAGATAGTAACAAAGAGAAACTTTGAGCCCCATATAAAATAAAAGGCAACCACTACTATATCTGGTGAGCTCCGGACTCTAGACTAAAATCATACATGGTGTTACTCGACCCTTTTCGACAATTTGAAAACCATATCGATGTCTAAGCATATGCAAAATCAGAAAAGGCCACAATTTTAATCGGGAAATTTATGTGAATATCACTCAAAAATCAACTTGAAAAAATTTTTAGCACGTTTTTGTAAACTTTTAATGGTAGTATACTTTTTGTGAGTCCTAATAAATAAAGTGCGAACGAATGAACAGTTGGGAATGTGCTTAGATATATATTTGTAGTAGTTTGAACATTCTAGGCGTATCAGCCTTGATAAAATAAGATATAAAAGAGTCACAAAGTTATTATAATACTTAAATCTATAAATATGGGATATCAGTGGGAATTTTAAGGGAATAATTGAAGTAGAGGATCCAAATCCTTAAAATATTAGCAGACTTTCTCCAAACCTTTAATTTTTTGCAACCTTCACACCTAAACCTTTCAAAACGTTGCAACGAAAGCCCATTTGGACAATTTTCATCCATTTTTTCTTCAATTGACGCAACAATTAAGTTTGACCATATATTTTATATTTTTAAAGGGGCAAAAAAGTAATTATCTATTAAAGTCACTGTCCATCTTCTTCCCAACCCTATCCTCAACCAATCTCTACCTCCAACTCCAATCTTTTGTCCTCATAGTCTCTGCAATATCTTTCACTGTGATTCGTTTTCACACACTGTCCCAATATATGTGCAATAGAACTTGCATTTCCAATCGAATCTCTCAACTTTTCACTGGCAATTAACGTCGAACAATGATTTCCTTGAAGTACTATAGTATAATTTGTAGTCACTCATATTTAATTAATTTTCCCCACATAGCCAATTCTAAATCCTGGAGTGATAGCATCGCTTGAATTTATTTCCCAACCCAAATGTACAAAGTTTGCAATAGTTTGCTTTTCAGGCCCACCTCAGAAACTTTTAATGTCAACCTGAAATTTCACAAAGAAAGAAACTAGGCACTCAAACGAGGAGAATCTTTTCAACGTTGGCTAATCTAGTTGTCTAAAAAGTGAGAAAGAAAAGAAAAATCACAAAAGCATGGAATTGTGAAAGAAGATGAAATGGATGGGGATAGAGGTAGGACAGGTTTGGAGAAGATGATGAAATAGTTGGAAAAGCCGATGTCACCAACGACAGCAGCGGCGAGTGGTGATAGTTGTCGAAGACAACGGTTTGGGTTGATTTAAGGAGTGAGATGGGATGGGATGAGGTTGAAAGGTGGAGAGAAGGTGATGAATAGGGACTCGAAATCTTTATTTTGTATTTCTTTTTATGTTTTTTCTTTTCTCTAATTTAATTTTTAACTTATTTTTATATAGTAAATGGGAAGTCGCTATTTTACCCTTTGAAAAATATTAAAAATATGGTTAAAGTCAAATTTCTTAGACAACTAATAGATATTTGGATGGAAACTGTTCAAAAGGGTTTCTGTCATAACTTTTCGAAAGGTTTGGAGTGATGGTTACAACAAATTAAAGGTTTGGGAAAATTCTGCTAATATTTTAAAGGTTTGTGGCTTCTGATGCAATCATCCCTTTTTTAAACGAGAGAGTATTTTTATATGCAATCCAGCTATTCTAGCCTACAACAAACAGCCAGATCTGAGGCATACAAGTACAGGGCCGACTCTTAGGATTGCAAATTTCCTTGGTGGATCGTTTGGTCTGCAGCACAATTTCTGATGTTAAAAATCCTCAAGAGAGGCAATAACAGAGCATACTTTTGTTACTGCTCAAATTGCTGGTTTAACATGATTTTAAAACTAATATTAATACTCCGGATTCCAATGAGAAACAAAGAGAAATTAGAAACTCGTGATCCACAACAAAGGAGAAGAGTCTCCTTTTATAGGAGGAGAGTCTCATTCAATAATATAATAATTTTAACAACAGGACAAACATGACACATGACTTGAGTACACAATATTTAACACATGTCCATGACATTTAACATATGTAAGATACGAGTACAATTATTATACGAGTGGACACACAACTTTTGTCTAAAGTAGATCCTACTTTAATAAAGCAAAAAGTACTTTATCAATTATTTTGCAAAACGACAGATGACTCATACAAAACGATAAAATACTTTGATCTGAGATGATCTTTTGCAAATTATGGAGTGCCTATACTTGCTGCTATGGCTAGTTCATCTGAGTTTTCAGAGTCTG
Organism: Olea europaea var. sylvestris; assembly: GCF_002742605.1. NCBI lineage: Eukaryota > Viridiplantae > Streptophyta > Magnoliopsida > Lamiales > Oleaceae > Olea > Olea europaea. Next base: position 157,251 of record NW_019264346.1, on the reverse strand, counting down.
ATGGTAATCCTAGAGTTTTTCACCACGACATATTTTCTTTTCTCTCCATTTCCTTTTCTTCTTCAAGCTATCATTCAAGTTTTTCAAGATTGCCAGGATCAAGAGGATCAAAAAATTGGGACCATGGATCTTGAAAATCTTGAAGTTGGGACATTATTAGTTCTGGTTGGCTTGCTGACGCTTGCTGGTTTGAGCTCATTCCTTTTTGTAACATCGGCTTTGGCTGGCTTGCTGGCGCTTGCTAGTTTGAGTTCATTGGTTCTTTTTCTCTTTTCCTTGTAAGATGTGGATTTTCTCGTCCCGTGTGAAGAGTCGTACAAAGAACATTTCCATTTAACATTTTCCAAAGTCTCTTTCTGAGTTGGTGCCCTTCAGGAGTATCTTCTGAGTACTTAGCTGTCTGTCCCAAACTCTGAGTTGGTCGTCCCAGATATAATTGGTTCCAACAATTATCAAAATGATAATCCTTGGGGGTAATAATTGGATACCAATTGTGAATTTGGCTTAAGCTTTCCATATGAACCTGAATGTCCTATTGGATTCTCTGAGTGTAGTCCATTGGAAGAATTTTCCATGGAGCATCATCTTCAATTTTTGGCCAAAACTCTGGAGGAATTGTTTGATTTATTCCTGCCATTTTTCTTTGGAATGTTCTAAACTCTTGAGGGTATCTTTCCTATTCTTTGTGGAGAATGAATGGCTGGATCGCATATTCTCGAACATGAGAGAGATGTTGATAGTATCTTGATTCAATAAAATAACCCTATCTTTGGAATACTAGGATTACATGATTGTTGAGAATATACGGTCTAGCCATTCAATCTCCACAAAGAATGGGAAAGATACTCTCAAGAGTTCAGAACATTCCAAAGAAAAATGGCAGAAATAATTCAAACAATTCCTCTAGAAATTTGGCCAAAAATTGAAGATGATGCTCCATGGGAAATTCTTCCAATAGACTACGTTTAGATAATCTAACAGGACATTCAAGCTTATATGGAAAGCTTAAACCAAATTCACAATTGGTATCCAATTATTCCCCCCGAGGATTATCATTTTGATAATTGTTGTAACCAATTATATCTGGGACAACTAACTCAGAGTTTGGGACAGATAGCTAAGTACTCAGAAGATACTTCTAAAGGGCACCAACTCAGAAAGAGACTTTGGAAAATGTAAAATGAAAATGTCTTTTGTATGACTCTTTACACAGGGCGAGAAAATCCACATCTTACAAGGAAAAGAGGAAAAGAACCAATGAACTCAAGCAAGCAAGCCAGTCAAAGTCGATGTTACATGAAGGAATGAGCTCAAGCCAACAAGTGCCAGAACTAACGATGATCCAACTTCAAGATTCCCAAGATCCATGTCTCAATCTTTTGATTCTCTTGAATCTAACAATCTTGAAAAACTTGAACGACAGCTTGAAGAAGAAAAGGAAATGGAGAGAAAAGAAAATATGTCGTGGTGGAAAACACTAGGATTACCATCAGACTCTAAAGACTCAGATGAATTAGCCATAACAGCAAATCTATGCACTCCATAATTTGTAAAAGATCATCTCAGATCAAAGTATTTTATCGTTTTGCATGAGTAAACTGTCGTTTTGCAAAATAATTGATAAAGCATTGTTTGCTTTATTAAAGTAGGATCTACTTCGGTCAAAAGTTGTGTGTCCACTTGTTTAATAATTGTACTACTATCTTGCATGTGTTAAATGTCGTGGACATGCATTAAATGTTGTGTACTCAAATCATGTGTCATGTTTATTCGATTGAATTATTGTACTATTGAAGGAGACTCTCTTCCTATAAAAGAAGACTCTCCTCCTTTGTTGTGGATCATCGAAACGTTTCAGAAAATAAATCCTTGAGTTCCTTTAGATCACGAGTTTCTAATTTCTCTCTATTTCTCATTGGAATCCGAAGTACTAATATTAGTTTTAACAGCCATGTTAAATCAAAAATTTGAGCAATAACAAAAATATGCTCTGTTATTGCCTCTCTTGAGGATTTTTTAGTATCAAAAATTGTGTTGCAGACTAAACGATCCACCGGGGAGATTTGCAATCCTAAGAGTCAGGCCATGTATTTGTATGCTTCAGATCTGGCTGTTTGTTATGGGCTAAAATAGCTGGATTGCATATCTCATCTAGTTGGTATATGTAAATTTTGTTTGACACGTGTCAAAGCTAGCAATTTTTACAAATATATCTATTTAGGTGGTGGCCCTTGCATCTTATTAACATAATGATTTAAGTCAATTAGGTGGCGGAGTTGGTGGAATTGACCTATTTGATTTATTTCTGTTCAATATGGTCCTGAATAGTACCCATTCAATTATGGAATATCTATAGATTAAATAGTATTAAAAAATTTAAGAAAAGTCTCATGGATTGTTGTTTTATATTGCTTGAATATTATATACTGGATATGCCTTTTGATATTTTTGAAGAGTAATCCCAAGAATGTTGAAATTCCATTCTACCAGAAATATCTATTAAGAAAATTGAACAAATTTTAGGCAAAAGAGTATCTTGATCCGATACTAGCTAATATGTTACATTATCTTAGATTAGAAGTAAATTTTTTTATATGTACTGTTAGTTTCATTAGATAGTTTTCTTGCTCAAGTAGACAATTTAATTCGATTTTGATCATTATTTTCATATTCGTGACCGTACGAAACTTCTGCTAATAAAGCATAAGAAGGGTTTTCGTTTGATGGAATCCCATCCTTCCTTATAAGCCTAAAGGGATATACTTCTGGATGTGGAGAGGTTAAAAACATAAAGTAATCTAACTGTATCCTCTCATTTGGGTTTAATTTCTTTGAACCTCTGCAGCAAATTACAAGGATGTTGGTTGCCTTTCACTTGCACTACATAAAATTTTGAAAGAAGTTCTATTCCTTTGGGTAAGGTATTAGGAAGTTGGTTAATTCTAAAATTTAGGATCAAATTTTGGTCCATTTAAGAAGTTGGCTAGAAGTGACAAATATTAAAAAGGAAGCTAGGGCTGAGCCCAGTGCAGCCTCCCACCATATCTGCCCATGGAACATAAACGACATCTTTCAATGTCCATCATTTTGATATTTGTATTAATTCTTTTAATATGTGAAAATCTATTATGAGGGTGTTTGACACCCATTTTTAAGGAAAAATGCACAAACGAGACCTATATTTTGCACACACACAATTGCACATAATTTTTATTTTAGTTTATGCTTCTCTAATTCTCACAACCTGAATTAAAGATTTTTTGCATACACAAGAATTTTTCATACCAACATGCTTAATCTTAAGATGCCGCTGAAAAGGGGACATACACTATACCACAAACATTACATTGAAATAAAACTAATATTAATACTGATTTTATTGAAAGAGCACAAAACACAATTAAGTTAACATTCTTCTTTATATGATAAACATAGCTTCAAGTAAATAGATTTTGTAAATTTGTGTTATTGGGAAAGAAATAGAGTGAATGAATAAGTGATGTGGATCGAATGAATATATCTTTACAAGAGTATATATTTCCTCAAGATTCAATGGTGATGGATGTATTCCTTTGAAACTTAATTTAGTGACGATAAATATTTGTCTGCATAACTTTAAAAGAATTATTGGGGCATTTTTAAGAATGTCCAATTTTAAAGGTATGAGTTGAAAATTGTCTATTCATTTGAATTTAGTGTCAACTTGTCTATCATGCCCTTAATGAAAAGCTACATTTTGAAATGGTATTCTCGATATTTGATTTTTTTTTTTATAAATTTGTCACGAATTTTGAGAAGTGACTTCCATGAGAAGTTACATTAAAATAATGTTTATCGACATTTCATATGTCGTTCTCGACATTTGAATACCGTTTCATTTGTCTAGAATGACATTTCATTTTGAACATGACATTTCTCCACATTTAAAAATATCGTTCTCGACATTTCTGAATCAATGAAAAACATAGCATTTATTGTGATTTGACATGTATACTTTTTGAAATAAATATGGCAGGTTATGTGTCAAAATTTTATTAGCCAATAACAATATTGCAAAAATGTCCATTTTTTGTCTTAGTGTGGAATTATAAATTGTTAATAAGGATATTTTGGTTTAAATTCTTCCAAATTAGGCATTTTTTTACAAATAACAAGATAAAAATGGATATTTTGTGAAATTTCCTCAGAATTATTTTTTGTACATTATCCTACTTGGACTTGAACACGATTTCATTTTTTTGTTTTTTTTTTTTTTTATCTATTTATAATATTACTGAGTCTATAATGTTAATATTTATACTAATTATCATAATTTGAAAAGACGCTTAATTTTTTTTATTTTTTTTTTTTCATCCAAGGTTCTCAAGTTGCTTGAGCCATCTCCACCTTTTTAAAATTTTCATTCTTCAATCTTACTTTCGCTAAATTCTTTTTCTAATCATGTAATTATCAACTATTACAAAACTCGATATAGGAAAAGTACTTGCTTTGTGGATCTGGATATGACCTTTTTCTCTACTTTTGTCTATAGGTGTAACTTAGAAGGAGTTTGCTACAGCAACAACAGTCATGATAGAACACACACATGATAAGGAGGTCGGTATTTTTTTATTAATACGAGACCCACAACAATATGATAGGCGATCATCCCTTAGGTCAAGCATTTTCTGACAGTTCAGTGAAATTCAATTTAGAATCGGTATTTTTGTTACTTCATAAATAGAAATAGGGTTGGATCAAAAGCTACCTTATAAAAAAGTAGATTTTTTTCAAGATTTTGTTTTGAGATCTTGTACGTGGTTCCCATGTCCATTTACTGCCAATGGCCCACGCAATCATAAAATTAATGTTTATTATTTTTTTTCAATAGGAGGTGGGTTTTTGTTAGGTGGTATTGGTGTGGGTATTAATCCATTCTTGTTCCCCGCACACATGCAACAATTTCATCGCAAAACCAAGCGCCTGTTTGGTCCCACTTCAAAGCAAATTAAAATCAATTTTTGAACCGTTGCTTTGTCTTTTACCCTTTGAAAAATTCAAAGTGATGGCTCTTCTCAAACTTTCCACAGACGCATGTCAGGGACTTTTTCTCATTTTTGCCTTTCAATTGATTAGCACACTGCAAAAGTGGGAGGCATGTGAGAACAAAATGCACAAACACACATAATACTTTCCATAGAATGATCAATTGGACCCGATGACTCGATAGGAAAATCAATTCTCTATTTTTGCAGGTAGCCTCCAAGTGTACATAATGTTACATCAATTTCTAGTCATAGTTTCAAGTAGATCATGTGCTCGGTGTTAATAAATAAAATCTCACAACGAATACTAATAAAAATATAGACAAATTTATAAGAATTTGAACTACTCCTCTGAAAAAGATTAACATTTTAAGATAGAACCTCAAATTTTTAATATGATATCAAATCCCATTAAGTTCCAATGAACAATTCGATCCAATTAAAACTCGAAAAAATGAACACACGAATTTTCAGATTAGTCTGCTCAAACGAACTATCATCTTACGGGACATATTAAGAGATAAAATTTTACATCGAATAACGATGAGAATGTAGATTGATTTATAAGGATTTGTGCTACTCCTATTAACAAATTCTTCTTCTTCCCTTGTATTTGCAAACAATCAGTATTATCCATGTTTGGTATAGATTAAAATTTAATTTAATTTAAATCAGAGTAAATATTTAATTTTAACCAAATATTTTATGAGATCAATAACTTTTCGACCATATATTTTATCAACTTTTTATTAACATTTACTAAAAATTTAATTTTTAATTCCCACCAAATATAGGCATAATTTCATTGATCAAATAATATGCTTTTATTTAGTCAAAAATATAACTTTAAAAGATCATATTTTTAACCGAAATGACACTTTGAGCATTATCAAGTAGAATTTTTCCCGTGTGAATCCGGCTAGATAAATCACAAAGCGTGGGCCCCACCTAAATAAAAATTGGCAAAAAATTAACCTCCCCCTATTATGAGATGTCGATAGGGGTTCACAACCCCAACATGTACACCTAGCAGGTCTCTATCGAGTATCATTTCAGTGGTCCCTCCTTTGCACAAAATATCCAAAGGGCACATTATTAAGAAACATATTACAACCCTCACTTACATCGTAGAGGAGGGAACAAAACGAAAAAGCCCATCAAAGCTGAAACGACTCTTACATAATAGAAAGCATATATGAATCATGATTATCAATCACATGTTTCTTCTCATCCGACGAACAAGAGTTCCTCACCGCTGTGAGCTCATAAGGTTTTGTATCCATAGCCAACCATTGCTCGATCGTGAATAGTTTTTGGGCACATTGCTGGTGGGCCCCAGTCGTCGTCACCTCCACGTAGTTACAATACCACCCGTGGTGCGGGCCGGTCCCGTCAGAAGTCAAGTTCATTGCACAAACGGGCCCGGTCAAACATGGGCCCCTCCCACTAAAGATGTCCAAATTCCCTCTCTCAAAATAGTTGTAGCCCGGGCCCATAAGCCCACCCCATGCCTCGAGATTTTTTATCCGGATCCCATGTCCATTCGCATCATAGAGAGTCAAGGTAATATTGGAATCAGTCTCGGCTTTTATGATTGATCCGGTCCTCACGAACACCGTGTACACACAATCAGCATCATCCTACATTTTTCACAAATCAAATTCCGATAAGAAAATTACCTTTTTGTTTGATACACAACACTCAATAAATCTAAACTTGTTATACTATTCAAATTCCGTAAGATAAACGATTATATATGCAATTTGAAATATTTTAGTACTGAACACGTCTAGATAGTATAATAACAAAACATTTTTCTTATTCAAAACGCGTATAAAATATATCAAGATTTTATATATTGCTCAAGAAATATGAACGTGCAGTTCATCTAAGGACAATACTTACAGATCTACAGATGGTGAAGATGGAGAGGAGAATGAAGAGAGAGAGGCAAATGTGGATGAACTTCATGGCTGTTGATCATGAAATGTGAGGTGGTGTGCGTGTGTATATATAGAGTCACATGATCTGGGAGCTGGATTTGGTCTTCTTTTTATAATACTTTATAAATAGAAGGGAAAATAGTAGTAAAGTCCCCAACTTTTATCGCATGTTGTACTTCAGTCCTTGACCTTTGGAAAGCAGCAGTTATTTTACCAACCTTACCGTCCCAGTGCTACTAATATGAAAGATCGAGGACATGATTGCTCTTTTTTAAAGATTGATAATCAATACTATTTAAAATAATATTTAGGAGTGTTTGATTCCCATTTTTCTCTCTCTCTTTTTTCAACCACATATTCTTTATTAAAATAATATTACACACAATCAAAGATTTTTTTCTTATTTTTTATTCACACATTATATATCAATCTACTATTTTAAAGTACATTTAAAAAAAGAATGGGGCTCAAATTAGATGGAATATATGTAGCGTTCTCTTTTTCTGTTTAAACTTTTAAATCAAGCAATTCAACGTGATAACATAGCTTATAAATGTCTTGAAATCAAGTTTTGCCATTATTCACTTATTGACTATTGAAATTGTCTACGGAAGATGAAAAAAATGGAAAAAAAAAAAATCTCGAGTACACGTGAGAGGCACAATAAAATTATTTTTTTAAATAATATACATACAATACATTTTATTAGTTCAATAAAGATAAAATACATTTCAAAGGTTTGGAACCTCGATAGAGGAAGCAGATTTGATCAAAATGTACTAAGGGGGTGCACTCATCATCACATTTTATTAAAAAAATGGATATTGCTTTATATATACATTTTTTATATATTGTGGATTTTGTTCATTTCATATGCTCATCATTTTCATGATGGTAACAATATGATGCATGTCCAGAGCTTTTGGGGCTGAATAATTGAATAAAGTTTCCTCTTTTGCTTTTTAAAATTATTTCACTTTTTTTTTAATATATTTTTCAAAGAAATCTTTCAATGGGTTAGGTGGGGTGTTTGTTTAGGTTTCATTCTTCCTCATTCAATTTCGTGCAACTTTTTTTAAACGAGCCTACACCGCCAAATATGTGGAAAAAAAAATTATCCTTGTGTGTGTCATTATGTGATGGGTCATGGGTCACTCGATGTTTGTGGCGTGACAAATATTAGAAAGAAGAAATGCTCATTAATTAAAAGGTAACTTTATTCCATTAAACAAATTATCGTTATTATGTTCGTTGTGTCTTAATGGGTCCTACTCAATTATGTTATGTCTTGTTTCGTTTGCAAGGTTGAAATCCATTTCGGACTTTAACAGGAGTATCCTCAATTGATATTTAATGAATTTCGTGAATTCGAATAAATTTCACAAAATTTGTAAGAATTTTTGAAAATGGGGAAAATTCAAAAGAGTTTGTTATGTGCATTTATAAGTTTGAAATCCCTTATTAATGAAATATTTATAAATCTACGAGTTATTGAGGAAAGATCTCAACTGTGGACACTTGAATTTAAAAAAAATTTAAAAATTCATTAAAATCTCAGTTGGTGACACCTAAATTTTAATGAATTTTAATTCAATTGGAGATACTGAATTTAGAAAGACTTTGAAAATTTATTAAAATCGCAGTTGAGAATACCTACGTAAATGAATGCATGATTTCGTCATCTTAGAGATGACAGATGAAAAAATTTGACGTAATATTTTTCGATTATTCCACCTTTACCTCCTTCATCCTCTTCCCAACAATGAAATGATCGAAAGAATCAATGTTCGTGAATTTCTACTGCAGCCTTCACATCTCTTGTCTAGACACGATAAGAGCAAACGAGTCCCGCCTATTTGCTTACTCGTCTTTCGCGCAGCAATAGAATCACTCCCAAAAAAGTCGATAAATAAATAATATATAAATATAGAAATTTGATAATTTTGTCAATTTACATCACTCCTTGGGTCATTCAACATTTATTTCGCATGGCAGATAAGATTGCTTAGTTGTCCTGAAATGCAATAAATTGCCCTCACGTGCATGAGTGGGTAGGTACAAAGTATGGATTATTCCATATGTACGAAAAAGTTTAATTTTTACCTGCCAATGATGAATGTCACCCGATCATTATATATATCAAAATGTAAATCCTGATGTACTTATAGCATAACTCACAAAATATATAAATTTGCTAATCAAGATTGAGGCATGAAAATGTATAAATTCTATTATTAATTAATAAGTAATTGAACTTTTAAATAATTCATCGTAAATATAATGTTTTCCAAGTTTCATGCGAGAGAACTCTCTAGGTAATTTGACTATGAATCATTCTTTTGAACCATCGTTTGTTTCTTGTAAACAAATGATCTAACATGAATAACGTCAAACTGACAAGACCCCTTCATACATTTAACAAGACTCGGTTTTTCCTCCTTCAAATCAACTTATATTGTAATTGCGAAATCAGTGCAATCGAAACTTGTTTTAAATAATTTTTAAAAATATTAAAAAATAAATAAATCTAGCCTAATTAGGACCTCAATATAATTGTCTTATTTTTTAATATATATACTTATTATATCCATTAACATTCATGAGTGATTAGTGTGATTTACATGTTTATCGAAGTCCAAAAGCGATGTTTAATTTGGATTAATTGAACAAATTTTTACTAACATGGCATTGTATCGATTCAAGGAATGGACTTTCTTTTTGTCCCCGTCCTCGTTCTCATCCTGAATTAGTTAGAGAATTTTTTTAAATGCATACTATTTTGTTTATATGACACAATTTCTGAACAATTCATAATTGCTGGGGGACTAGCTGGTAGGATAAGTTGATTTTTCTTTTGTTTTTTATATTTTCAAATTTAAGTTATTTTATTTTATTTATTTAAATAAAGGAGGGGCATTTTAATCTTTATATTGAAAATTTGATATTTTTAACGGTTAATTTGACGGAATCATCCATAAGGACCGATTGCCCAAATAAAGTGGAAGTATAATGATTTTTTTGCCTAGTTTTAAAGGTAAAGGTTCATGTTGAATAATCGACCTCCAATGGTGGATTTTTCAGGCCCAGTTTAACCAATCTCTATCTTATTAAACACACCCAACAAAGGCTCCAACCCAAACAATCAGTCAATCACGATTCTTACTTCGATTGCTCAAGTCAATGTGTTCACAAAGAACACAATATGGTGGATGCAATGAATCACCAAGAATAGAGGAAGACAAATTCGGTTTAAGGTTCAAGAGAGAAAACTAGAGAAAAATGTCGGCTCCTATTTTCAATTGCAAAACACACACTGCTCCTTCACAAATGAGAGCAATATATAGGTTTAGGGTTAATAATATAATGAGCTCATGGACCAACTAATGGTTAAACAGGGGGAACACAAATTGAGCCATCCAAGAAGTAAATGGGCCGTGAGCAACATTAATTATATTAAGTTGTTTCAAACGACCCTCAAATTGTTTATCGGGTTGAGCCAATTAATCGAGTGTGTTAATAAATATTATAATCATCGGCCGAAGCCTATGAAATCTAATTCGACTATCCAACACTATTTAACATCATTGCCCAGGATTATTGGGTATCAAAAAAACCCAACAGTTCATTCGAGTAGCAAAAAGATAACTTTAAAAATAATATTTTTGAATTTCCCTAAGCAAAATAATAGTTTTAAATTTGACAGATAGTTACCATAGCACTCGCGATACGACAATTAAACCTTCCTGGGGGAGAATTCTTATTCCCACGATTGATGGGAAATAATTTTTCTTTTGCTAGAAACCGTGGTCTAACATATGCATTATCTTTCAATACCTATGGATATTTTATGTGAGGAATAAACCATTTGTACCGCCCCCTCACAAATATGCGGGCCCCATTTGTTATTTAATAATTTGAACCGAGGTCTCATCCAAATGATGTGAGTAGTAGGTAAACGGTTAGATAAACCATTATGTACGTATAACCCGGTCCTTTATGTGATACGCATATGTCCTACATTTGGTCTGTATAATAAATCAAAAATGCTGAACAAACGGGGATTTGACAGCTTATGAACAAATAGGGGAAAAAATTGGGTGATTTGACAGCTTGTGATTGAGTGGTTTTATGTTTTTTTTCTCAATTTTCAATGAAAATCTACGAAGTGTTAGCTGGAAAAAAAAAACTGTTTGTCATTGACTGTAGTTGTGTAGTATGATTGACGACAAATACCTTATTTGTTAAAAGTAAAGGTATTTTAATACTCTTGCTGACTACTTATTGTACACCTCTCGAGTGATTTCATTTTATGATGGTAGACTCAAATTTAACAAATTCATCTTCTCCCCTTGTATGTGCAGACAAATCAATATCATCCACGTTTGGTATGGATTAAAATTTAATTTAAGTCAAAGTAAATATTTAATTTTAATCAAATATTTTATGGGATCCATAACTTTTCAATCATATATTTTATCAACTTTTTATTAACATTCACTGAAAATTTAATTTTTAATCCCCACTAAATATAGGCATAATTTCATTGACCAAATAATGTGCTTTTATTTAGTCAAAGATATAACTTTGAAAGATCATATTTTTAACCAAAAGGATACTATGAGCATTATCGAGTATCAATTCACTGTTGTCGGTCCCTCCTTTGCACAAAACATCCAAAGGGCATATTATTAAGAAATATGTTACAGTCCTCACTTACACAGTGGAGGAGGGTACAAAACGGAAAAGCCCATCAAAGCCGAAACGACTCTTACATAACAGAAACCATAGATGAATCATGACGATCAATCACATTTTTCTTCTCATCTGACGAACAAGAGTTCCTCACCGCGGTGAGCTCATAAGGTTTTGTATCCGTAGCCAACCACTGCTCTACCGTGAATAGTTTCTGGGCACATTGCTAGTGGACTCCAGTCGTCGTCACCTCCACGTACTTACAATACCAACCGTGGTGCGGGCCAGTCCCATCGGACGTCAAGTTCATTACACAAATTGACCCGGTCAAACATGGGCCCCTCCCACTAAAGACGTCCAAATTCCCTCTCTCAAAATAGTTATAGCTTGGGCCCATAAGCCCGCCCCATGCCTCAAGATTTTTTATCCGGATCCCATATCCATTAGCATCGTAGAGAGTCAAGGTAATCTTGGAATCAGTCCCGGCTTTTATGATTGATCCGGTCCTCACATACACCGTGTAGACACAATCAACATCATCCTACATTTTTCACAAGTCCAATCCCGATAAGAAAATTAACTTTCTATGCATAGTACTCGATATATCTAAACTCGTTATACTACTCAAGTTCCATAAGATAAACGATTACATATGCAATTTGAAACATTTTATTACTGAACACGTCTAGACAATATAATAAAATCAAATAAAGGAAAAAGAATACGGTTATTTTGAAGTATCAAAAATAAATGCTGCTTCATTAAAATATTGTTAGGAAAATTCAGTGGGAAATGAAGGAAAAAGAATACAGCTACTCCCCCTGATATTAATTGCTGAAAATATTTGAGTCGACTCATTCCAATTTGATTAACTAATTTCTTCAATGTAGATATTGACAGTGCTTTGTGAACAAATAAGGCACAATGTTACTTGAGCGAATTAGTCGGTAGTTGATATCGCTATTCTTCTGAAATTCATGTGTATGAAAGAATTTTGGAGAAATATGTTTTGTCATGTCACATTTGTTATAATCTCATTTGAGTTGTGCAATACAAACACATTGTTTTCATACAAAATTTTTGGACTATCTTTTGTTAAAATCGGCCCGCATGATGCTTAGATATGATGGGTTATATTTCTCAACCATACACATTCTCGGTCTGCTTCATGGATTGCAATAATTTCAAAATAATTTAAAGATGTTGCTGTCAATGATTGCTTCACAAATCTCCATGATATAGCTGTTCTTCCACGTGTAAACACATACTCTGTTTATGATTTAGTCTTATGTGAGTTAGAGAGATAACCTGCATCTGCATATCCTACTAAACCAGTTCCCAATTTTTGAGAATAAAATACTTCCAAATTAATAGTACTTTTTAGGCAACGAAAAATATATTTAAAATTATTCCAATGTCTTTTGGTTGGTATAGAGTTATATTTTACAAAAATATTTACATAAAATCTATGTCGGGTCGAGTGCAATTTATAAGATAGATTAATACTCCAATTGCACTAAAATATGATACTCTAGGACCAAGAACCATTTCTCCATCTTCAAATGGATGAAATGGATATTTTTTCACATCAAGTTATCGAACAACCATAGGTGATACCGATGAATGTGCATTATCCATATAAAAATATTTTAATTTTTTTTTTGTATATGTAGAATAATGAATAAATAATCTTTTTGCTAAATGTTCAATCTACAATCTGAGATAAAATTTGGATTTTCCCAAATTCTTGTTCTCAAATTCATTTTTCAAATAATCATTAGTTTTGTTAAGCTCTTCAGGAGATGCACTTAAATTTAAATTATTAACATAAATAGCCACAATTGCAAATACAATATCTGTTTTCTTTATGAAAACGCATGGGTAGGCATCATCATTTTTATAACTATCATTCAACAAATATTCACTGAGACGGTTATACCACATGCATCCAGATTGTTTCATTATGTTAAAAGTTGTGCACTACACATTACGAATTTATTTTTCTCATTTCATTTTCGCATGAGTATATACCTTTTGATTTTTTTACTACAAGTCCAAAAAATTCATGTTTCTCTAGTAAATTCAATTTAGGATTGCGTCCCTTTTATTTGGTCAAACATTACTACGCTTGATATATTTTGATGCATTTATTTCAATTTCTCGCGATTTATATATGATATAATATATCATGTACAAAATTGTTGTCCACGACTTTTTCTTTTTCGATTCTATTTCCAACTCCATAACGATATAATTTATTTAGATATCTCAATTTTCAACATATCAGGTACCTGAATCACTTTCGAAATTTTATCATTTGTTATGTTTAAATATTCATCAAGAGTATATGCTTCCTTATAATGAGATCGTCTTTGCTAATTACTCTATTTTCATTTGAAGATTTTTTGTATTAGAATCGTATACCATCACGCTTCAGGCGTGCAATAGATATATCACATATAATGCTACCAAATTGTCCTCTTATGACATCAATTCGTATTGAAGCATTTAAAATTGACGCGTGAGATATTGTTTATTTATTTGATAAGTAACTGCATCTAAACAAATTATATTTCGAACTTCTGGTTCGAATAATATTTTGTGAGAATTTAAATGATGATGCATTTATACATTATTTTCAACTTCTTAATTGCTCCCTCTAACATTGAAAAAATTGTCTAATCAAATTGACAATCATTTTTTTAGTGTTATAAAATGTCACCCATTTAGGATAAGGGCTTAAACAATGCATTTATTCTTAGCATTATTACTTTTTATTTAGGTGCAATGTGGTGGATTAATTGCACTACCAAATAATTCAATGAAGAAATTGGACTCTAACCATAAGTCAATTATAATGGGAAAACTATGATATTGACATGATACTTAATAGAATTCCCTAAACGAAAATGGGAAGTACTTTGTTTTCAATTAAATTAATTGGAGACATTTAACAAATAAAATTGTTAAATCATTTATCGACCTCTCAACTAATACTTATTAAAATGTTGAGATTTATATCTGCTAGCATTAACAAGAACAGTCTTGATTACATAATTTGAAAATTATGCTCATAACTTGAGCAATAATTTCGCAAAATCAGGTTGCGAACGCCACACAATCATTTAGTACTTGTATCAAATCTATTAGATACAAATAATATTTAGATGGTCAATATGGTGGGTGACAGGGCTCCATCTATCATCATAATTAATTTTCAGAAATATAAAGAATCAAATCCATATTTTAACTAGTGATATTTAATATCAATTGTCGATAAAGATAACAAATGGTATATAGGAATTTATTCGATTGAAGAATCTTCTGGTTCTTCATTGAATATCCATTAAATTTTTTTAATTTCGTATCATTATTGATCCAGTTATGGTCCAATTAGTCATTCCAAATAATAAAATTAAATTGAACTTTTGGTTGAATATAAGATATAATTCAATTATTCAATCTCAAAAAATATGATTAAACGTTATATAATCATATATTATTTAAGTAGTCAAACTAATCGATGTTCTCATAACATTAGCTATATGTTCTCATTTAGGGATAAACATGAATTCAAAATTATATATTCTTCGAAACATGTGCAGCGTCGAAAGCATGTTTTTTTTTTTTAATTGTTCATTCAAAAGCAATATGTAATATTCTTCTAGAATATTGTAAATTATAATTCAAGCTCTCTGAAAACAATCAAGTATTATTATAATAAATTATACAAAAATTTACTCTTCAGGAGTAAAAATATAATTTATGTTATTATACTTTTCGAGAACAAGTACATATAATTAGAATATTAATAATAATTGTAATGGGCTATTTGAGATCACATTATATTTTACTATTACTTCTTCAAGTGCAATAGATCAATATTCTTCTGAATATAGAAAATTTTATTGTCATACTCTTTAGGAGTAATAACATATTATTTTTTATAGTAATAAATTATGTAAGGACTTACTCTTTAGGAGTACAAACTTAATTTGATGTTAGATCTTATATCATTATGCTCTTCGAATAGAATAAAATCTAATCGAAACATCAATATCTAAATACGTATGTAAAAGAATTGATGCGTATAAATAGAGTAATTTAATATGTGATTTTGCATAGAGCAATTAATATTCTTTTTTAAAATATTGAAAACATCGTGTTTTTTAAGGAACATCAACACAATTTTTTTAATATTAAATTGTACTTTCTTCAGGAATAAAACGAGATATATAATTTTCAAAATTATAAATACAATATTCTTCTGAAATATTGGCATTAAATATTCGTTCTACCTTTCGAACTAAACAATATAGTATTAAAATATGTGCTCCTACATGAGTAACAATAAAATATTCTTCTATAATATTTAAATAATATGTGTTGCGTTTCTTTGAGAATATAGTTTTAAATAATTATAATTTAAATTATGCCTTTGTCAGGAGCATAGAGCCAGTATTCTTCTGAAATATTGAAATTATAATATCAAGCTCTTAATGAACAAATAATATTCTTTTAGAAAATTAATAATGTCATGCTACTTCAGGAACAACAAGATGATACATTATCAATTTAAAATTTATGAAAGAAAGTCTAAATATATTTAATCAGGTTAAAAAAATATTAATTATCATATAAATAGGATATTGATTTATATATAAAATTAATTACAAACATACATTAGGAAAAAATCTCCATATTTAGAAGTTAACAAAATTGACTAAGGGGGATGTATTCAATTGGAACTTTTGAAGACTTTGATGGTCTTTTTTTAAGTGATGACTTTTGTGGATTTCGTGAATTTTTTATAGATTTGTATGGAATTAGTGAAAGTCTTTCGTAAACTTTTATGAATTTTCATTTTAAAACTTTTATAGATTTTTGTGGAATTCAAAAAACTTTTGAAAACTTTCATTTGAAATAGAATTCACGTAGATCTGGTGTGAAATTCTCACATATAGGGCGTTAGTTCCCACAATTCCCCTTCTTCTTCCCATATAATAAAAAAAACTTGGAAAAAATATAAATTTAAGACCTTAATTAAATAAATAATAATAATAATAATTATATATGATTCAATATTATTAGTATAGTAACTTTTAAAAATAAATAAAAATCAATATATTTAAATTAATTATAAGTTTCTATATAAACTTTTATAATTTAATTAAAAAATAGATTTTTTTCACAAAAAAAAATTAATGAAAAAAGGAAAAAAAAAGTTAAAAGAATCTAATTTAATTTTTCATAGAAAATAGAGATAAATAATAAGAGAGAGAAAGAAAGATAAATGAAATATAATCAATTAAAAAAAAATTCGATCAAACATGTCCATAGAAGGTTAAAAGAAAGAAAATTTGATTTTTGATTTTTTGGTGAAAGTTCCCAAAATCTCGTGATTTATGAGGGACAAATTTTAAAATCTTAGATAAGTACTTTCTGCTTAAAAGTTAGTACTCTAGAGACTTTTATAAAAGTCTCTAGAAGTCATTAACATTTGAATACCCTAAGACTTATAGAGACTTCTAAAAATTTTAATTGAATACACTGTAAAAAAAGTTTCAATTGAATACCCTTAAACTTTTTAAATTTCAAAAAGTTATTAAAAGTCTCAATTAAATACACCCCCTAAATCTTTTATTGGCTAAATCTTTTATCAACATGCAAAAGATACTAAACATGCACGTGAATTTCACAATACAGAAGTTAAAGGTAGAACTAATATGCGGCAGATTCAAAAGACAGAATTAATACTGAATAATATGTGGCAAAAATGATCGTGTATGAATCATAAAGCATGAATTAATATGTGTTCAGATTACACATACAAACGTGAATTAGAATTAATATTCACATCAACGAAAAGTAGAGAAGAAGAAGAAGCCTTTTTATAATGTATATGTACATCGAAAGATTTCACATGCTATCAAATTAATTTTGGTATGCGTGATAAATATTTATGCTTATAAAAAAATTATTACCTTCACTAAACTTTAAAAAAATTAAGTTATTGTGCTAATAACGTGTTATGAAAAGAGAGAAAAAGAGAAGAGAGAATAACAGTCAATTGACTTGTGTTTGTTTTATTAAGAACCAAAATCATATATTTATAGGACGGAATCAGAGATATAACGATAATAATTTCTGGGGCTGTAGGGATACAATTATTATTCACTAATAAACCTTAATAAACTTACTATTTACAACAGTAATATATTATATTAAATAAATTTTTGTTATTATGTAGGTTTTATCTTGACTGGTCCTATTCAATTCTCGTGTCTTTTGTTGTTTGTGAGATTGAACTCCATTTCGAACTTTAATGAGAGTACTCTTAGTTGAGATTTTAATAAATTTTAAAAGATTATTGTTCTAATGATTTTTTTAAGCGTGAAACCTATTCAATTCTTTTGAAAATCCCTTTTTTATGAAGGATATAACTCCACGAGCTATTGAGGACAAAATCTTAGTCGAGGACATCTAGATTTTAATGAAATTCATTAAAATCTCAATTAAGGACACTTGACTTTAGAAAAACTTTAAAAGTTCATTAAAATTGCCGTTGGTGACACTTAGAGTTTAATGAATTTTATAAAAATCCATTAAAATCTCAATTGGGGACACCTGAATCTAAAAGAACTTTAAGATTTACTAAAATCTCTATTAAAAACACTCTTGTAAGTCAATACATTATTTCCATCATCTTAGCGATGATAGGTGATAATATGATAAGTAATATTCTTCAATCGTTCCACCCTTACTTTCGTCATCATCTTCCCAACAATAAAATAAACGAAAGAATCAATATTAGTGAATTTCATTACGACCTTCATATTTCTTACCTGGCTATGATAAGAGCAAACGAGTCCCTGTCTAGTTTCTTACTTGTCGTTAGGGATGGCAAAAGGGTTGAATAGTTAATCGACTCATCAACTCAACCAAGTCGAGCCCGAGATTCGCTCGATGAGCCTAAAGTACTTGGAACTTGTAAAAAATGTTAACAAAAAAGTTAAAAAAATTAAAAAATTTTAAAAAAATCTTGAGCTGGTAATAAAATTACTATTGCGTCATGAGTGGAAGGTCCCAAATGAAAGATGGTAATAAAATAGGGCTATGCATAAATTCAAGGGAAAATTGCAGTAGTGATCCCTAATCTATTGAATTTTTACAAAATTTACTATAACTTTCATTTTGTGCCATTCACAATTTCAAACCATTCAAAAATATGCATATGAAGTCCAAATGGATGGAATCCATCCGTTTGACCATTAGTTGTCCAAGGAAGTCAAAATATGATTAATTTTGATCAAATTAAAAAGGGTAAAATGATAATTTTGTATTTTTCTCACATTAAAAAATTTAAAAATAAAATTAAAAAACCAAAAAAATGAAAATTAACACTTCTTCCTCCCACTCTACTCTTCCCACTCCCACCCACACCGACTGCCAACATTACCACCCAAAGGCCAGCCACCATCGCCACTCACGTATCCATTATCTTCTGCGCTCAAACAAAGAAAGGGAAGTTTACAGATTCAAGAAATGGTTTCACTATTGAATGTTCACAGTTTTTTCATAGCCACTCATTTTTCTACCAAATTCCCATTTTCTTCACAGCCATTAGATTGGGGCCTTAGATTACAATCTCCGAAGCAGCTTTTTGGATTTTTTGAGTAAGGTTGTTGATTTAATGTTGAAATCCCATGTAGGCATTTCGGATAATTTTTTTGGATTGGTTGGTGGAGGCATTTTTGAATTTTTTTGAATTGAGTTTGAAGTTTGAAAATGGATAGTTACTGGAAATGGTGATGGTGGTGGTGAGGAGATTGATGTTTGTGGTCGTGAATGATTTTTCTATTTTGATTGGTTGGGGGTGGGGTGAAGAAGGTGAAAATGGGGGTGTAGTGGTGGCTGGTGAACGACAATCAGTTGCCACTGATGTTGCTGCAATTTGGAACGATGGGGGTGGGGAAAGATGATGATGCCCATTTTCTTTCTCTCTTTTATTTGTGGTTTATATATTTATTTTTTAACTTATTTAATGGGAGAAAAATGCAAAGTATCATTTTACTCCTCAATTTCGTCAAAATTGGTCAAAGTCCACTTTTTTGGTCCACTAATGACCAAATGGATTCCATCCATTTAGACATCAGATACATATTTTTGAAAACTTTGGAATTGTGAGTGGCACAAAATAAAATTTAGAATAAAATTTACAAAAATTGAAAATATTTGGGACCGTTGCTGCAATTTTTCCTAAATTCGAATCAAGGTCTGAGATGAATCCATCTCAATCTCCATTTTTAACCTATCCATAGCCCCTATTTGAGTAGCATTAGTGGTCCCATATATATATGGATCTGCTAATCAATAGTTAGGTGTCAAAATGTAAAATTTTTATTAATTAATAAGTAATTGAAAAAATAATTATTTTTGAGTAATTAGCACAAAATGTTCTTGCTTTTCAATGTAATTGTTCAAAACATCTCTACATTTTTATTTTTTAGCACGTTTACCCATACCTTAACATTTTATTATAGAAATCATCATTTTCATCTAATTTCTCGTGTAAAATGACAATTATACCCTGTATTTAAATAAAACAATAAAAAAAGAAAAGAAAAGTTGAAGAATAAATTCAATCATACTCCAAAACTTTTTTAAAAAATGCAAATGAGTTCAAATAAATTATTCAAAGGATAATTAACACAAAATGTTTCTACTTATTATTATTATTTTGCAAAACATCCATACCTTTCATTTTTTCACATTTTGTTTTTTAATTATTTATTTGACGTTTATTTGTATTGTTTGAAAAATTTGGAAGTATAGTTGCAATTTGTTCTTTATTTTTGTTTTTTTTTAAGAGGAGGGTATATTTTCATTTTACAGTTTTTAATTGAGAAAATGGATGAAAATAATGATTTTCGCGATGAAATATGAAATAAGGGTGAAAATGTAAAAAATAAAAGATAGGGACGTTGCACATTAATAATGAAAAGTAGGGAAATTTTGTGTTAATTACCTTTTTAATAATTTATTTGGACTCATTTACACTTTTTAAAGAAGTTTGAGAGTATGATTGCAATTCATTCTTTAATTTTTTTTCCCTTTTATATTGGTTTATTTAAATAGGGGATATTATTGTCATTTTACAAGAGAAATTTGATGAAAAAGATAATTTTCGCTCTAAAGGTGAATGTAGATGTAAAAGTGCCAAAAAAAATAAAAGGTAGAGACGTTTTGCATAATAACATTGAAAAGTAAGGATGTTTTATGCTAATTACCAAACTACTTTTAAATACTTTGTGCTGTTTTTTTTTCATTTTTATAGTAAGAATGTATTTTCAAATAGTTGTTGATGGAAAATATGCGGTTAAAAATTAAGAACTAGTTTTGAATTTGTGTGTAATATTGTTTTATTAAAAAATTGGTGGTTGAAAAGAAGATAGAAAAATGTAATTTGAAAAAATAAAAATGGGTATCAAGCAAGGGCATAGTCTGTGTTTGACCACCTTCTTCTTCTTCTTTTTTTTTTATTATAAAATTCACTTTTTTCAAACCTATTATCAACCAGACATCCACCAAATAAATAGAGACGTTTTACAAAGAAGCCCAATTTTTCATACTTTATAATCACTCAAAAAAAAAAAAAAAAAATCTATTGCAAAGCCTACTTTTTCAAAAAATTGGACTCAAAGACACCCTATTGTTTTTTTAGTTTCACGTGAGAGAACTCTCCGTGGGTGTTTGGTGGGGACTAAAACTAGATTTTATAGTAGATTGTGATAGAATGTTTTGAAATGTGAGGTTGAAAAGTTGTGAGACTCATGAAAGATGTTGTTAATATTAGTTGTTTGACATTGACTTAAATTAGAATCAAATTTTAATCCAAACTCAACAGGCTCTAGATAAGTTAACCATGGATTGTTCTTTTGAACTCTCGTTCATTTTCTAGTAAAAGAATGAGATAACATGAATAACGTCAAAGTGTGTCCTCATACAAATATCAAGACTCGGTTTTCCTCCTTCAAATCAACTTAATTTTTAATTGCAAAATCAATGCTGTCAAAAATTGTTTTAAATCAATTTATAAAAAATTCAAAAATAAATAAAATCTAGCCTAATTAGGACCTTAATATAATTTACTATATTGTTTTATTTTTTTGATGCATACTTATTATATTCATTAAAATTCATGAGTGATAAGTGTAATTTGCATGTTTATCAACTCCTAAATGATATTTAATTTGGATTATAGTCATAGAGCAAATTTCTGTTGACTCAGTATTGTATTTGATTTTTATAGGTTAAAATCGCAATTGAAGATGATTGATGCAAAGGAGGGATGTTTAAGCGCAAAATGATCAAAAGAAGTAAAACGAAGAATCTATATGTGGAGCATGTTATAGGATTTCATCATAAAGTTTGGTATAAAGATTTTCACTAGGATATATTATTGAAAAAGATAAGTTTATTTGGATTTCAACACAAAAAACAGAAGATAAATCAGAATTGCGAAACAAAATTTATGTGGGTTCAAAGTTAGGCCGTCGAACTAGGGTCTGCAATCACGAATCTTATCCAAAATTGCTCCAGCCACGGTGGCGAGTCCCAATACGTGATAGGCATGGGTGGGGACCTGCTACATTCTAGTTTTCGACTTTAGTTCTGACTTTTTGGCTTTTGACATTATAATGGCATTTTGGATATTTTTCAAGGCACGAATTTAGGACACATGGAACAACTAGGCTTGATTTAGGTCAAAGAACAGGGGAGATCATTCTGCAACACATCTTGAAGGCCCATATAGTTATAAATAAAATTCTTGGAAGAAAAATTATAGGAAATTCTCTGAGATTTGGATTATTTTGATGAGGAAAAAGGTGTTGATCGGGATCTTTGAAGTGATTTAAAATTTGGATGTTTTTTATTGCTTGATTATTTTCCTATAAGTTGGCTAGTTTTAGATTTTCTTTGGAATTCGTAATTATATCAGAGGTAATTCATGTTTTTAGCTCAAATAGCAAACAACATTAGGTAATATATGAGAAAGAGATATGTTAAGAAAATACAGCAATGGAGAAAATAGGAAAAAAGAAGATGATATTGAAATTCGACAAAGGCTTAAACGCGAAGAATATGTGGTTGTCCTCAAATGATGTTTGCCTCCTTCCGACTTGCTTTTAAAGATTGAAAATGACAAATAATTTGTAGGATTAATCAAGCCTAAAAAGAGCACCAAAAGCAAAGTATTCTTCAAATTTAACAAGTAAAAATGACTTTGAATACGAAGAAAATTGGGATTTCACTAATTTGGAAAGAATGATTTCATCTCAAATGGGGCTATGTGTTTTTCTACATTTTTTCATTGATCACTAATTTCCTATATATAGCCATCAAAAAAGCTTCATGAAGTGGTATCAAAACCCATTGAAAAGCCATCAAAATTTCAAACAAAAACGGTTAATAACAACTACATTTCTCTTCTATACAGTCGTATAGTACAAATCTATGCGACTGCATAGATCAATTATTGGCAATGCCTTTAAGCCCTACATATATGTATGAGACCACATACTAGTTGGTTCATGCGGTCACATAGACCAACGTCTAGCCTCCACCTTTTTTTTCATTCCTTGCATTCTATGTCAAATTCTAACAGTTGTAAGAACAATCGCGCTATCCTTCTCGGTAGGGTTGGCCTTGATAATTGACAAGACCCATCCCGAATCACTCTAATGGACCCGACACGTGTTGTGCGTCGATGGTAGATACCAGCTAAGTGCTGGACCTACCATCAAGGCAAATTTGACCTGCTTTGTCGTTCTAAAAGACTTTTATTAGAGTGATTCGAGATTGGTCATGTCAATAGCCAAGTGCTGGACCCCCCACCAAGGCAACTTTGTCATACTTTGTCGTTCTGAAGGACTTTTATTAGGGTGATTAGGGATGGGTTGTGTCAATAGTTAAGTGCCATTTGTGGACATAAAAAAATAATAAATAAAATAAAATGGATTGGATCGATTTAAATCATTAGCCCAATTAAATTTTTAGTTTACTAAAGTCTATAAAAACCCAAAGGCCCATATCACATTTTAAAATAAACAAACAAATAAATAAACAAATAATTTCTCAATTATTCATTTTAATTAAATATAATTGAGCAATATCCAAAATTAGCACAATTTTCTCCTATAAATAGAACCAATAATTCATAAGATAGGGGTACAAGAAAAAAATAAGCAAAGCAAGCAAGAAAAAAGAAAGCAGAGAACGCCATCACAAAGTGCTGAAGAAATTTCAAGGCCGGAGGAAGTGAAGAAATCCTCTCAAACCTAAACTTGGTGAATCCCAAAAAGATCCAAATCTTCTTTGAATCAAATATGATCATGCTAAGTCCAAGAAGATCAAAGTCTTCTCCAAATCAAATTCAAGTACTGAACAAGTCAAGTCTCAACAAATTAAAATTTTAACAAATTCTCGAGAATCAGGATCAAGCCACGTGGCCCCTCGTCTTCAAATATTCAGATCATTAATCAGAGGATTTTTACAATTACAAGAAGATCAACATTACTTGTATTTATCAAAATACAATTTGTAATGATTTTTGTATTTTAATACACGAAATTCATCGTACACCACCATCAAGGCATCAAGGCAACTTTGACCTGCTTTGTCGTTTTGAAAGACTTTTATTAGGGTGATTAGAGACGGGTCGCGTTAATATATATATATATATATATATATCTACTTTTACAAAAATTTCAAAAAATCTACAGTTGGAGAATCTTTCTTTTTAAAAGTTTCACCAACTTTTTCTAAAAATCTAAAAAATCTTTTCTTCTTTTGAGAAATTTTTTCTCTATGTCGGGGAATCTTTCCTTTTTTCAAAGGATTCCTGACATCTTTCCTCAAAAGTCTTCAATCTTGATTTTTGGGTCTTCTTTCTTTTCTTCTTTTCTTCTAGCAAAATTTGTCTTTTCTGAATAATTGAAGATCTGATCATATGCTGAGATTATGGCGTGCAACCGATGAAAATGACATTCCACTGTCTGAATTATTGTATCTTTCTTCTTGTGGATCTTCTTCTTCATCTGAGAGTTTGGAGTTACTGGCTTCATCTTTTTCTTTGTGGTCTGGACATTTTGCAATTTCTTTTTCTTCTTCATGGCTCTTTTTTAATATTGTCTCAAATGCTTGGTTAACTGCTTCTCTTATTTGTTCTTTTAATCATTCATCATTTTTCTTCTTCTTAATCTTTTTCTTTTTTCTAGAAGAAGTCCCTTCGTCTTTTTTAGATTGTTTCTGGAGTTCTTCAATTTTTTCAAAGATCTTTTCTAAAGAAGCGGTATCTGGGTTAGGATCTTGTGATTCTTGAAAAAATAAACATTCTTGACTATCTTGGACTACCATTTTTTCTTTTCCCTTACTGGACTGAATTTCTTGGGCTTGTGAAAGTTCTGGATTATTTGAAAAGTGTTCTGGTGGACTATACTTTACTAAGTAATCAAATTTTCCACTGGGCTGTCCTAGGAGATCCCAAATTTCTTTGCCTTTTTCTGTAGCAGATTTATCAGTCTGCTGAGTCTGATTGTCTAATTTAGTAGGAGAATCAACAGTCCCCTGAGTTTGTTGGACTTTTGGTAAGTCCACAACCTTTAACGGATTTGATAAGTCTTTACCAACTACCGTTTGGGCTGGACTAGCTATGGACTTCTTGGGCTCCAT
The DNA here is from genome assembly GCF_002742605.1 of Olea europaea var. sylvestris. Lineage (NCBI taxonomy): Eukaryota > Viridiplantae > Streptophyta > Magnoliopsida > Lamiales > Oleaceae > Olea > Olea europaea. Next base: position 131,858 of record NW_019264346.1, on the reverse strand, counting down.
AGTACCTGTTGGATAATGAACTTTTAAATCCAAAATCTCTTTTTCTAATTGGGTCACTTTCTTTTGAAGTTGGGTTCTTTCTATTGAAAGGTTTTGATTGGCTTCATTGATAACTTTGTAATTTCTCTGCATACATTCACAATGTTGGCAGAAAATGTTCTGGTCTTTGCTTGGAGAAAAATCTAATGGAGGGTCTGAGTAATTCTTCAGGGAAGGAGATAAATAAAAATTTATTCGTATCTGTTGTCTTGCAACATCTAATGCTTCTTGAAAATTTGTAAAACCTTTGTAAAGAGGATCTGGAAAATTTTTAATGCAATCTAAAACTTCTAACCAAGAATGAAAAATTCCTGGAATTCTTCCTTTAATAACAACATAAAATTTAAACATTTGCTTGTTCTGACTAAAATGTTCTGACAATGCATTCATGCATGCAAGAAAATATTTTTGATCTTTTGGATTCTTATTATAAGAAATCCATAAATTGTCTAAAATACATTTCTCTTCTTTAGATAAAGAAATATTACTATTAGGGAATACTATAAGTTCTTGGTTTCCAAACCTTAGTCTGTCTTGTAGCATTGGTCTGTTCTGATTAAATGGAGTCTGTGGTAATAGTCTTGATGCAAATGAATCTCCAGGTGGAATTCCTGGTTTTATAGGCCTTGGCCTTGTCATCTGTAAAAAAATTATGTTAAACAAATTTAATAATTTCTATCTATTATTATTCTACTTAGTATATCCGCTGCCTTATTATCACTACCTTTAATATGTTCAAATTTTATATTAATTCCTGTATTAGTGATTCTATCAATAAAATTTAACCATCTTCTTCTACTACTTCCTTTTGAATCTATTTTCATTTTATTAACAAAAGAAACTATGGCTACACAATCTGTTCTTATTGTTATTTCTTTCTTAGATATAATAAATAGTTCAAAACTATCTAGTGCATAATTTATAGCTAATAATTCTACATCTATACTACTTAAATTTCCTTTTTCCTTATAATTTCCACTATTGTATCTACAAATTATTTCTGTACTTTTATCAGTATATTTATTGGGTTTACATATTAATATAGCTCCCCATCCTATCATACTTCCATCTGTTTCTATAATTAAATATTCTGAATCTAAAGGCATGGCTAATTCTGGTAAAGTTTTTATTTTTTCTTTTATTTGTTGGACTAGTTTTATGTCTTCTTGGTTAAAAAATCTTTGTTTTGTAGGAGATATTTTTGCATATAAAGGTCCTGCAATTTTTCCTAAGCCTTTTATAAATAGTCTAGTATAATTTACTAATCCTAAAAATTTTTGGATTTGTTTTAAGTCTTCTAATTTGTCTGGAAATTCTAAAGCTTTCTTAGCAATATGAGGTTGTAATTTAATTTTACCTTCTGCTATATTAACTCCTAAGAAGTCTATAAATTCTTTAAATAAAATTATTTTCTTTTTACTAATTATTAAACCATGTTTAATAAATTCTGAAAATACTATTTGTAAATGTCCCCTATGTTCTTGTTTATTTTTACTAAAAACTAAAATATCATCTATATATACTATTACAAACTTACTATGTCTATTAAAAATACTTTCCATTTTTCTTTGAAAAATACTTGGTGCGTTCTTAATTCCAAATGGTATTACAAGCCACTCAAAATGTCCTTCTGGACAGGTAAAAGCTGTCCACTTAATACTTTCTGGATGCATTTCTACTTGCCAAAATCCTGACTTTAAATCAAATTTACTAAAAATTTTGCATTCTTAATATTTTGTTTATTAAAACTGTCTTGTCTGGTATATTATAAGCATCATCTATAGTATTATCATTAAGTCTTTTATAGTTAATAACCATTCTACTTTTTTCTCTAACAATTTCTGAATGTTTTCTAACTATAAAAGTTGCTGATCTATGAGGACTATCTGATTTTCTAATAACTCCTAATTCTAAGAGTTCTTTTATATGTGTTTTAAAATCTTCTATGTCTAAATTTGTTGCTTCAATATTCTTAGTGTTAATTATGTATTCTGGGTTCTTAATTTTTAATTCACACAATATTTTATCTTTCTTCCAATATTTTAAAACATTTTCTCCTATTATTTCCATCTTTTCTAATCTAGAAATTAAATTTTCTATTTCTTATTCTGTTATCAACATGTCATAAAATTTTTCATTATCAATTAATTCTATAGTTCCAAAATCTAAATTATCTTCTTCTAAAATTTCTAAAATTCAGAATTTATTTCTTCTAAACTATTTTCTTCTATCTGCTGACATTCTCTTTCTTTTTCACACTTACAGTTATTACTACTACTACCACCACGCTTCTCTACGTATTCTGATCGAAAATAGGTAATTTGGGTTGGTGTAAATAATGTATGTTTTTGTAAATGTAAAAAATCTTTAGTAATTGTAACACTTTCATTGTCTTTTAATAAAAAACTTAATCCTATTATAAAATCTATATCTTTAATATTTAAAGGTCTAACCCAAACTGATTCTTTTGGTAAGGTATATTCTATACTTCTACCACAATTTGTCTCAAAATTGATTTTGCTATTTGATTGTAATAATTCTGTGTAAGTATAAAGTTCTCCATCCATCTGTTGTGCTTCTATTGGTTTGTCTGAATATGTTATGTATTGTTTTGGTATTAATTTATTATTAATTATACAATTACTACATCCTGAGTCTATTAATCCTAAACATTTTATTTCATATTGTCCTATTCTTATGTAACATTTTACCTTAATACTTTTAAGTTTTTCTGGATTACATATTACCTGAACATATTCTTTTTCTTTATATTCTGTACTTTGACTTTGTTCTTCTATTTCTATTGTTTTTCCTTTATTATTGTATTCTATCAATTCTATTTTATTTATTATAAATTTTTGCATTTCTTCTAAACTTTCTATTCTTTTTCTAGGAATTTTTATTTCTGATATTTCAATTTTTTCTTTTAAAATTTCTGAGTTAATTTCTTCTTTTTTAATAAGGTTCTTTTCTTCTAAGTATTTTATGCATGCTTCTTTGTAACATTCTATACATTTAGCTCTAAGTTTTCTAACTGGATACCAATTACATAAATAACAAGTTATATTATCTGCTCCTTTATATTTTTGTCAATTATGTAAACATTCTATAATTATATTATTCATTAAATTTAGTTCTTCTTCTTATTTTGATTCTTCTTGTAATCTTATATTAGAAAATTCTTCTATTATTTCATAATCAGATTCTTTATTTTCTTCTAAATCTTTGTCTTCTATTGATATAATACTATAAATAAATTCTTTATCTGAAATATATTCATCTAATTGTATTAAATCTTCATTAGTACATTCTATTAATATACTCTTCTTATCATAATTATTTATTCTTTTTGGACAAGTCTTAGATAAATGTTCATTACTATTACAGATATAACAACTAAGTCTATTTTTATAAGTTCTTTCTGGTTTGAATTTCTTCACATGTCTTTTTTCATCTAAATATGGTTTTCTCTTATTAGATTTTCTAAGAAAGTATCTTTTCTTAAAAGGTCTTTTCTTATTCCTTTCTTTATTACTATATTTATTTTTTCTTGAACTAGAGACTCCATGAGTTTGTGGGGTAAAAATATCTTTACAAAATTTATAGTCTGTCTTTTTAAGTTGTTTTTGGATTTGTAACTCTACACATTTATCTTCTAAACATCTAATTACATGTTGAATTCTTTGTCCTATACTCTATTGTTTTTTTTGTTCTTCTTTTACTGATGCTAAATTATTCCATTTTTCTGTAATCTCTAATTCTAATGGTCCTGGTAATTTATGAAATAATTTATTACCAATTTCTTGATTAAAGGTATTTCCTGATATTGAAGTTAAATAATGGTATTCATTTAAAAAGTTTTTAACATATCTACCTTTAGTCCATTTATAAAGACTAAGTTGTTCTAAATCTCTCGTAGCTTTTCTTTCTATACTCATATGTCCTAAATTTGGGTCTGCTCCTATTATTAATATCTGTATTTTATTAACAAAATTATAAGGATTGCTTCCCATATTAACTAATTGTTCAAATTCTTCTTTCTTTTCTAATTTAAATGCTTCCCACATAGTTTTTACACTTTCTCCTAAGAATGTTTCTAAGTATCTATACATATCTAAAGTTTCCATTTCTTGAAAATTTCTAATATAATGTCCTATTATAGTATTTTTTTTCATACATCTATTACATTATTTCATGTCTGTGGATCATGTGCTGTAATATTTAAAATCTGTGCTTTATGATCTGATTGGAATTCTATTTTCTTTTCTAAGGGTCTTTCACTTCCTCTTGCTATATATTTTCCTTCTGTATTATTATATAAAGGATAAGCTCC
>NW_019264346.1:124502-125278 GCF_002742605.1 Olea europaea var. sylvestris | reverse complement strand
CATGATATACTTTTATACTTGGTGGAGTCTTTTATGATTTTCTACCTCGCTTTGTGCCTTTTTTATTTATTTTTTATTATCTATTTGCATCATTCATAATGATATAATTTGGATGTAAACAAAAATTGTATTAATTTATGAAGAGAGGAAAAATTAGCATATAAGGAGTATAGATTTTCAATATATTAATAACATGTAGTTGATGACTAAAGTAGTTAACAATAGTTGATTCGAGATACTAGTACATTTTGTGATTTGATTAAACTACGAAGTTAACTTACATTTTAATTGTTTATTTTAGTTGATAGTTTAAACAGATATTAACTTGTGTGTGTTCTAAACTTGAGCTAGTTTTAATTAAAGTTAGTAAGTAGATGATCAGTTTTAGTTTGTCGACTCTATTTATCACTTTATTACTTGTATAAGATACCATCTATTGGGAATCTTCTTATACTTACACAACGGAATTTAAAATTCGATTCCCACCAAAAATCGCCTTTGTGTTTAGATAGAAATTGTGATAGGATTGTACCTTTTCCAGATCTGCAAACTTCTTTGCTATTCTTTCGTTTCAACAATCTTAATTCGCTACCCACAGCTGTCCAATTGTCCAGCCTCCAATGGTGATCCACACAGAGAATAAGATTGCAACTTCTAGGGTTTTCCTCTTGTGCCAGCAAGAATAATGAAAATATATGGACCTTAAACCCTAGCTATGTATTTATATAAACCCAAACGGATTAAGTCCAGTCCGGTCCAATATTTAATTAATCCAA
>NW_019264346.1:97862-119205 GCF_002742605.1 Olea europaea var. sylvestris | reverse complement strand
AAAGTAAGATAGGAGGAAGCAATTGATGGATAATCAATTTAAATACTGGAAGAAGAATTACTTTGTATGCAAGGCTAAAATGCAATTCTAAATAGTTATTTTGACAGCGAAAGATGTAAACTAACGAAAGTGCCGATGGTATTTACGAGAGGAAAGATTTGCACACTTTACAAAATTCAAGTAAATGTGTGTAGTGAAGCGGTGAATGCAACTGAAATTAATTCTTCAAAAGACTTGCGGCACAATCGATTGGGTCACATCAGCGAGAAAGGATTGCAGATTTTGGCAAGGAAGTCCCATGTTCCTTTTATCAAAGGTAAATCATTTAATTCTTGTGATTATTATTTACTTGGTAAACAACATAGAGTTTCATTTAAAAAATCTTCTAGTAGAAAATATAATATTTTAGATTTGATTTATTCTGATGCTTGTGGTCCCATTGAGGTGGAATCCTTAGGTAGTAATAAGTATTTTCTTATTTTAATTGATGATGCTTCACGAAAGTTGTGGATTTTTTTTAGTTCGAAAGATTAGGTTTTTCAGTACTTCAAGAAGTTTCATGCCATGGTGAAACAGAAAAGTGGAAAAGTTTTGAAGTGTCTCCAAATTGACAATGGAGGGGAATACACGTTTAAAGTGTTTAAAGATTCCTGCTTAGAAAACGATATTAGACATGAAAAGACATTTCCTGGTACCCCATAGCACAACGTTGTGGCAGAGAGAATGAACCGTACCATTGTAGAAAAGGTCAGAAGCATGTTAAGGATGGCTGGACTACTTAAGTCATTCTGGGATGAAGTAGTTCGAATAGCGTTCTACCTAATCAATTGGTCTCCATTAGCTCCTTTGAATTTTAAGATTCCAGAAAAATTTTACGGACAAGAAATGTTTCTTATTCTCACTTGAAGGTTTTTGGGTGGAAAGCATTTGCACATGTGCCTAAGGAATAACTTTGAAACTAGATGATAAAGGCAGTCCTTACATTTTTGTCAGCTACAGAGACGAAGAATTTGGCTATAGATTATAGGATCTAAAAAAAGAAAGTAATCAGAAGCAGAGATGCGATCTTTTATGAAACTCAGAAGTAGGTTGATTTTGAGAAATCTGAGATTCAAAGACGTGTTGATGAGGGTATCACTGATCTTACACCTATTTCTTTGCCTCCAGACAGTACTACTCAAAGGATAGTGACACATGTTCATAGTCATGCTGATGAGCCAGCAAGGGTTGACGAGGATGATCTAGAAGAAGTTGAGAAGGAGGAGCAACCTACTACATCAGAACCTTAGATTAGAAGATCAACCAGGGAACATCATCCACCAACCAGGTATCTCATATCAAATTATGTGTTGGTAACTGATGAGAGGGAGCCAGAATGCTTTCAGGAGGTACAATCTCATAAGGATAGAGAGAATCAGGTGAAAGTTATACAGGAAGAGTTGAATTCTTTACAGAAAAATAACACTTATAGTTAGCAGAGCTTCCTAAAGGTGAAAAGGCATTGAAAAATGAATGAGTGTTCAAGTTGAAGAAAAATGGTAAAAAGCTAGTGAAGTATAAAGCTCGATTGGCGGTGAAGGTTTTGATCAAAAGAAAGGATTGACTTTGATGAGACATTATCTCCTACTTCCATTCGAGTAGTTTTGAGTTTAGTAGTCAGTTTGGATCTTGATGCAAATCATTGTGCTTATGTCAGGGAATTTCATGGTGGTAACTTCATCATTCTTTTGTTATATGTAGATAATATGTAGATAGTTGGGCAAGATGTTCAATTGATTCGCAGTTTGAAGGTAGATTTGATCAATTCATTTGACATGAAAGATCTTGGACCAACACGACAAATTGTAGGCAAGCATATTCATCGTGACAGAAAAGCCAGAAAGTTATAGTTATCACAGGAGAAATATATAGAGAAGTATTGGAAAGGTTTAAGATGAAAATGCTAAATCAGTTGGGACACCACTTGGTAGTCATTTCAAACTAAGTAAGGTGACTTGTTCTTCTAAGAAGAAATATAAACAAGGCATAGATTCCTTACTCCTTTGCGGTTGGGAGTTTGATGTATGCCATGGTTTGTAACGGCCAGACATTGCTCATGTAGTCGGGGTAGTCAACTTTATCTTGTTAATTCCGGTAAAGATCGAGCTAGTGAAATAGATCTTTAGATACTTGAGAGGTACTTTAAGATGTGCTTATCTTTTGAAGGTTCAAAACCAATTTTGGAGGGTTTTATAGATGCAGATATGGCTAGTGATCTTGATAGTAGAAAATCAACTTCAGGATATTTGATCACTTTTGCAGGGGAAGCTGTCTCATGGCAGTCAAAATTACAAAAGTGTGTTGCCTTATTTATAACTACGACTGAGTATATTACAGTAATTGAAGTAGGAAAGAAATGTTTTGGATGAAACAATTTCTCCAAGATTTGAGTTTGAAGCAAGATGTGTATGTAGTTAATTGTGACAGTTAGAGTGCATTAGACTTGAGCAAGAATGCTACTTATCATTTTCGAACGAAGGATATTGATGTGAGATATCATTGGCTATGACAAGTAGTGGCAAAACAATTGATATTGTTGGAAAAGATTCATACAGAGAAAAATCCAATTGACATGATGACAAAGGTTGTGATTAGAGAAAAGCTTAAGTTTTGTGCCACACTGGTTAGTATAGATTCTAACTAATGTGTTAGATGATAATCTCTTTACTCAGTAGGCTCGAATGAGAGATTGTTATATGGGCTTGTTCAGCCCATGAGGAATTAAAGGTAAAAAAGCCAATCCAACACACACACACACACACATATCATTTAGGTCACACATTGGTATATATATGATCATCAAACCGTGGCTATCACGTGGAGAAAAATACAGAAACTGAGGTTTTCAAATTGCTAGAAAAAGAACACAGAAAACAAGGGTTGCTCAATTTCAATTTTAAGAGGGAAAATACTTTGGTTTTGACTTTGGTTAGAGAAGAAGCAAGTGTTGGTTTTCTTTCTTTCTTGAGATGTGGATTTTACACAGGTTGATTTTCTATTTAAGAACAAATTGGAAATTCCTCTAAGGTGTATTTTGGGCACTCTAGAGGTGTAGTATTCAAAATAAGTATTTCACAAGTTTCATCAAATTGTTGATTTGTGGTGAGATTATTTGGTGTCTTAGAGATTGATAAGGTGGTATTCTCAATTTGTTGAGAATTCAAGTTTTGGAGCATAAACTTGAATATTGTAATTTATATTTAATATAGTGGATTTGGCCATAGTTGCCCTGTGGGTTTTTCCCTTTATACTGGAGGGTTTTTTTACACAAAATTTGGTGTTGTGTGTGTTCTCTTGTTTTGCTTTGATAATCTACTTGCATATTTAATCACCATAATTAATTGCTTTGATTGATAAATTTTTTTCAATAAGTGAAATTGCCCAACATAAGTCTTGTGTATGTTTATGCATGAACATTACTTGAGTGAGTAACGAACCAGAGTTTAATTTCTTCTATTTTTTCTAACACTGTCTTGTATCGTATAGTGTATATTAGAAAACAAGCCATTAAGATGCTTAATTTTCGTTCATGATTTCATTCACACCCATTTAGCCTCAAATTGTACACTTTTCTTGCTATACAAAGAAGGTCCACTACTCAAGGTAAAAGGAAAATATTGTTTTTGTACATTATACAGAATCTAATAAGTGGCATAGAGAAGGTAAAGTCTTGCTCAAACTTGAAGTATTCGTCGTGGCCCAAAAGACTTTTTCACCTACTCTCTCTCTCATATTTTGGCAGTCATGTGAATTGTCTTTGCTTGCTGAGAAGAAAGATTAAGAATATTGAATTAGTTAGAATTTTGGGGCGGGATACTAGCCTCGATATTCCAACATTCAAGAGATAACCCTAAAAAAAAGGAGAAAGAAAGTAAAGTTACATCCATAAAAATACTTTTAATTTCTTGTTTCAATTTTGGTACAAGTACAAAAAAAGTTTAATAAAATTTTTATAGAAAAACACTTGGCAATTTTTCATTGATTTTTGACACAACAAACATAGAAAATGTACCATACAAATGTTGTCAATGCAGCACCTGTATCATTTCAGTCAATAATTCCTTATAGCTATGGAATTATTCTTCTTATTTTTATGTAAAGAAAAGTTACGTCGTTCTAAAGTAACTCTTACCTTATTGTCATTCTCATTTTCATATTTAATTAGCCGTGTGTGCCCTCAGATTATTCATAATACTTACAAATAATATGTCCCTTATGAAATTGAACAAAATAGCGGGGGACAATAATGCAATTGTAAAGAATTTGTTTATATTTTATGTTCAACTCACTCCTTATGTACATACTCACTTTTTTCACAAAGGTTTCACCTAGATCTTTCATAAATGAGTGGTTATAAGACTCAAATATAGAATGTTTACTTGCGCTCTAATTCACTTTGAATTTAAATTTATAAATAGAGATAATTTTTTCTTGTTTATAATTTATAGGGAACAGAATAATCCCTTTTGTATTACTTGAATGAAGTCATTTGAACCATTTTGATAAATTAAATAGTAAACCTCGAGCCACATTAATCAAATTATGACCCGATACATTTGATTGATATCAGAGAAAGATTGACAATCCAAATGAAAAAAAAAAAAAAAATTAGCAGAAAAAATTTATGATATCATTTCAAAACAATAGTTTTAATATTTTCTTTAGGGGCAAATAGGCATTTTCTTGGCTCTTGGGAAACTTGAAAAGTTACACCTCTTGTGTAGTGTGTTTGTGTTCTCATGTAATCATACTTATTTAGAGAATATATTTGTAAAATGCACAAACAACCATATATAGTTGAGCAAACTCTCTAATTCGACCTTGTGTGTCTTGTTGTATGGGTTATTGTGATTCTTCGAGCATTGAAATCTCTAGTTCAACCTTTATTAATAATAGTCGAGGTATGTTGCTGACTTGGGATAGCCTATGCTTTGTAGCCATGTTTGTTCGAGTTTGTGGACAGAACTAGAGATGCAAACTTGGTTATGGTGTTGGACTTTGAGTTGTAGCATTACATAAATCAAATTGTTTATCTGGCGTTTAACTAGGGCTTCCAACTTTCTATGGTATATTTTCAGTTTGCATTAGGGCTTAATAAGCAATGTACTCTATCATTAATTTACTGTTTGATTTTTGACACAACAAACACAGAAAAATGTACCATACAGATGTTGTCAATGCAGCACCTGTAACATTTCAATCAATAATTCCTTATACCTATGGAATTATTCTTCTTATTTTTATGTAAAAAAAAAGTTACATCGTTCTAAAGTAACTCTTACCTTATTGTCGTTCACTTTTGCTTATTTGATTTGCCATCACAATACTTACAACAAATATGTCCCTTACGAAATTGAACAAATTAGCGGGTGATAATAATGCAATTGTAGAGAATTTGTTTATATTTTATGATTAACTCACTCCTTATGTGCATACTGACTTTTTTCACTAAAGGTCTCACCTAGATCTTTCATAAATGAGTAGTTATAAGACTCATATATAGGCTGTTTACCCGCACTCTAATTCACTTTGAATTTAAATTTATTAATAGAGAAATAAATTTGCTTGTTTATGATTTATAGGGAACACAATAATCCCTTTTGTATTACTTGAATGGAGTCATTTGAACCATTTCAATAAATTAAATAATAAACCTAGAGCCACATCGATCAAATTATGACCTGATACATTTGCTTGACATCAGAGAAACATTGACAATCCAAATGAAACAAAATAGCAGAAAGCATTTATGATATCATTTCAAAACAATAGTTTTAATCTTTTCTTCAGGGGCAAATGTCCCATTTGGCAGTTTTGGCATTTTCTTGGCTCTTGGGAAACTTGAAACGTTACACCTCTTGAGTAGTGTCTTTGGGTTCTCATGTAATCATACTTATTTAAAGAATATATTTGTAGAATGCACAAACAACCATCTATAGTTGACTGAATTCTCTAATTTGACCTTGGGTGTCTTGTTGTATGGGTTATTGTGATCCTTCGAGCATTGAAATCTCTAGTTCAACCTTTATTAATAATAGTCAAGGTATGTTGCTGACTTCGGATAGCCTATGCTTGGTAGCCATGTTTGTTCGAACTTGTGGACCGAACTAGAGATGCGAACTTGGTTATGGTATTGGACTTTGAGTTGCAGCATTACTTAAATCAAATTGGTTATCTCGTGTTTAACTAGAGCTTCCAACTTTCTATGGTATATTTTCAATTCGCATTAGGGCCTAAGAAGCAATGGGCTCTATCATTATTTTACTGTCTATAATTTTTTCAGTTCGTTTATCCAAGCACCTTCTTCTTTTAATAGGTCATGAACTATATTTGAATCATTTTGAGTGAATTCATAATAAGTGATCCCATTTTTCATTGGGTCTAATCAGGGACCAAAGATCTTAAACGGCTTATCCAACAGTACTACTCAATAAAAAAAATGTCATTAATTTCTTCGTGCTCATTCCAACTTCCAAGTTCGAAGTTCCATTTCGTATAAATAAGTTTTTTGTTCGGTATATTCATATAGATATATATAAGATCTACTGGCCTTAAATCAAATAGTTTCCATGGTATATTTTCTTTTCAACCGTTAAATACAAGTTTATATGATGATGCAAAAAGCGCCAATTTCTTTAACTCATCAACTGATATAAGGAAAGGCTCTTAATTTGAATTTGCTGGAACTCGATGGTCTAACCAGGGAGAGAACACAACAAATTATTATAATCACAAAACAGCATAGAGGAGAACGATAAATTCTACTCGCCAGATAACATGCTATCATTGTATATTATTCAGATTCGATCAAACTCAAGGATTCATAGTTCTAATTTCAGAGCTTGGATTTATCATTTTACCAAATTCATTGAACTGCATCTCCATACTTGGGCGAAGACCAGATTCATTTTTTCATGAAAAACCTGACGTGCAGAATTTTCGTAAATAGATAACACTGAGATTTGCTGCAACAAGAACACTAAAAATTCGGAGCTAGTACAAAACACACCATGTTTTATTATACACAGAGAAACTGAAATACATTCATAGACTGTAATTACATTCAAGAAATGCACAATATCTCCCATCATCAAGCTGGAAATAAAAAGCACCAGTTGATCAAGATGAAGAGATTTTAGATTATACATAACAACATAAACCATTCCACAACCTTAAGGGCCTTTGCAAATGTCAAAAACTTCATTGCAAAGGCCTCAATTGACACCAAACTAAAACCAAATTTCACATAAAAACCAAGCAAACTAAAGAAAATAACGAAAACATAAGTACTATGTTATAAAGCTGCCCAGTCTATCTCCACTGAAGGGTGCTTCTGCAACACAAAGTTATCGAATGATGGCTCCAAGAAATCCAGAAAGGTGATATCGGATTCAGGTGATGCCGACCCTTCATCCAATGGGGACGACAATGATGAGGAGGCGTCGACCTGGATACGGTCAACACCAAATCCTCCATTCAATGAATCGTTCATAACATTTTTGGTCTTCTCGTCGCCTGTTTGGTTTAAAACTTTACTCTTTCGATTCGAAACAGAACGGGCCTTCCCTGAACTCTTCCCCTGTTTCGGTGAATTAGCCAAATTTTCACATATGGCTTGTAGTTTTGCATCAATGGAGGACTGCAGCGACTTGAACCCGCATAATTGATGCCTAAGATTAGGAAAATTGAGTCTTGCAAACTCTCCTCTCAGTTTATATGCAGCCTTATCATAAGCCAAGGCCGCCTGTTCAGACGTGTCAAAAGTTCCAAGCCAAAGCCTGGTTCTATTCCTTGGAAGTCTAATTTCAGCTACCCATTTGCCCCAGTGCCTCTGTCTTACTCCCCGGTAAAGCTTCGCAGCCTTCACGGGAATCACAGCTTTCTTCATTGGGACAGGTTTTGGGCTAAGAAACCGCGTAAACGAGTTGCCCTGAGGCATCAATTGCTGCTGTTTGAATTGGAATTGAGCCTGGAATTGCATAAACTGTGATGGTGTGAGGTGATTAAGATCATCCATTTGGTTAAAACTCGAAAAAACTGGAGAAAACATCTGGGGTTTCAACGGGATTTGGCCAAAATCAGGATTCAAATTCGATTCAGAACAGATTGAAGAACTAGAAGATCCAAAAGGGTAAAAATTAGAAGAACTTGAGGGATTTGGTGAAGCACCTTTCATAAAAGGATCAAGTACTTGAATAAACTCCTCATTTAACAGATCTGATGAGAAAATATGACTGCCACTAGAATTGAATGTATCTGTAGCCGCTGCCATGATATTTTCTCAAATTTATACAAGAAAAATGAAACAGATCGGAAAAACAACAAGCTTCCTGCACAATCAAAGAATCAAAGAGGCTTCAAATAAACACCCCTTTTGACACCTTTGAATCTATTAATATAAATTAATTCAAGAAACCTAAATCAACCCAAAAGGGATAGAAAAGAAAACCCTTTTAGCTATTTTGATCAAACAAATACCTTTTTACTGTAATAACAAAAGAACAGAGAAATTAAGCTTATCCTGATCTCTATTCTGAACCACCTGGCTTTCAAGAACACGCCGGTCTTTCTAAAATTAGTTTCTTCGTTTGTGATGTGATTTTTTTCAACAAGAACGAACCCTGAAAAAATTGATCAAAATTTGAAAGAGAGATAATTACAAAATGGGATCCAAGAAAAGGGTGTTAAGAAAAAGGGGGAAATCAAAGAAAATGAGATGAAAAATGCTAATCCACACAAAAAAAAGTTCCGATTTTTAAGTGCTCTTTCTTCACTCTTGAAAATGGCAGCAACGCTACAGATGTGCATATAAAAGGCCTGGGCTTCGTCTTCTCTCTCTAACTCTTTGCTTGCTTAGCCCTTCTAATGCAACTTTATCTACACCGGCCAGTAGAAAGCTGCCACGTAAGGTATTACCAAGTCAGTGACTGGCAGGTGTGGTGGGCTTTCTAAAGTGTTCTACACGTGGCACTTAAATATTGGGCTGTAGAGTTCGGTCGACTGGTTTTAGCCTTGTAGGTTACTTTTTGATATAATGTCGAAATGATGATAAATGTGACTTTTTATATGGATTTTTCTTTTCTTTATATTAGCTCAGGGCAAAAAAAATTCCCCTACTCCCCCCGCTCCCCGCCAACTGCGCCCCTATACAACCTTATAAAGAACAGCAAAGCTCTGTGTACATAGCTTTGCTTACAGAGGGCTTATCGACGTTTCACAGGGGGTCGGTCCCACATGAGTTCCAATGTAATAAAAAATGAAGAAAAAAAATTTCGATCTCACTCTTTTGTGAGAATTCTGTAAGAGTTCTGTAATGTGCTGACCCAATAAAGAATCAAGTTAGAAATGTATAAAAATAAAAAAAGACGACGGGAATTTATTATATGAGGAATACTTGCATTTCCTTCATAAACTGTAGATTTTGATGCATTCATAATTCTATGTTGCATAACTAAAAGTGGGTAGTTGAATAGTGATGATTGTAAGGTTAACCGGTCATTACCTAATTCGGAGGAGTATGAGCTCTTCATACTTGATGATTGTAGGTAGTTGCGTACCTAAAAGTAAGTAGTTGAATAGTGATGATTGTAAGGTTAACCAATCATTACCTAATTCGGAGGAGTATGAGCTCTTCATACTTGATAGCAACACATTTCAAAAGTATTATTTATAAGGATTAAGATATTTGTGACAAAAACTTCTACTCACTCTCACATGCATGAAGTCCTCACATGGATTAAATAATTTCGACATCTAGACCCCATCTTCCCATTATAAGTGTAAGTAAAAGAGTTTGTACAAAAATGTTAGAACATGTAGCATCTTCCTATTTATAATAGTGCTTTTTCTTGACTCAATTAACCATATTCCTATCACGTTTCTAAAAGAATGGGACACGGTTTGAGTCTAGAATTCTCTATTGGAATCCCAAATATGTTGTACTTTTAAATGTTTGGTATGTGTATATTATTAGGTCAAGTTCAACTAAAATTTAAAGATGTTGAAATTTGAAAAATACTGCTTTAGTGGAGTAAAACTCAAGTTTCATTGAAAATAAACAAAGAACAAAAAGTCAGTTTGAATTGTAAATAATTTACAATAAAAAAGATTTCAAAGATCACTAGACTTGTGCTTCGATTTAGCACCCATTTGGCCCCCATTATATCTTATTAAATTAAATTAGTTTTTCTTTCTCATATATATCTTAACCACTTATCCACAAATGTACAAGTTATAAATATAAGGAAACATGTCATTTTTATACACGAGAAGATGTAGATAACCGACTTCAAAAGTTAAAGAGAACAAAGTAATTGCAACACGAAGTTTTGGGTGTGGGTGTACACCTTAAAAATTGAACTTTTCTTTACTTGATGAACAGTGATACATCTGAACATTTTCCTTTAGAAAAAAGATGCAATTGTTGTCCTTAATCATATACTATTTTGTACTTCTGCGTTTTGACGTTGTATCAAACTTTTCTTATGCAAACTCCAATAATTCGTAATTACAGTTTTTGTTCAAAATGGCCATGAATTTAGGGTAAATAGGGTGAATCACCTTTAAACTCAAATGCAAAAACATATATGAATGATTAAAGAAGCATATTATAAAAAAAAAAAAAAAAAAAAAAAAAAAAAAAAGGGGATTTTTTTCCTTTTAAAAAGTAAAATTAAATTTTTTAAATTTTAATTTAATTTTTTTGGTTAAAAAAAGTTTTTGTTTTTTTTTTTTTTTTTTTTTTTTTTTTATGTATATCCTAATCTTGTAAATCTGTCTACAAATACAAGGCAGTTGAGTAAAATATAGACGTAGTTCACAAAACATATTCTTTTTCTCATTTTCTTGCTAACCATTTTTATCAGAGTTGTAAACGATATCATATTCCAGCCTCAAATTCAGTTTTTATCTGTTTCTTTATCATGTCCGATGAAAATCATTCACTTCTAGACAAAGGAATTTGATGGATCGTCAGTCTATTTGGCATGTAATCTCTTATTTGTCTATCCTATAGTTGGATTATTAATTCAGCTGCTTCTAATTATATATTTATATCAGTTTCATTTTTTATTCATATTTTATTGTTTATACAAGTATATCAGTTTAATTGCATAATGGTTCTCAAGCTCATGTGACACAACATAAAAACATCCTATCATCCTAGATGATGCTTGATAGATTAGAATAAACTAATAATACTAGGTATAACATTCAATGCCATAAAATAAAACCAACAATTAAAAAAAAAAGAAAAAAGAAGAAGATAAGAATGCATTTACTAACTATGCAAATAAAATGAAGCATCATCAAGCCGTTAATGATGCTGAATTCCTTGGACTAACTTAAGGGAAAAGTTATCGCCGATAAATTGGAGAATATCTATGAAAGAGAGAATGGACTTACAAGCTGGTTAGACTCATGCTTGCATGTGTTAAGGGAATATAATCCCACATCGGTAAAATACCGAAATAATGACCAATATATAAAGAATTTGGACACTCCTCTTAATAAGGTACCTTATTAAGATGGATCCCAAATCTTTACATAGTGTCAGAGCCCATTAAGTTCCAACGAGATAAGATGAAAATGCTAAATCAGTTGGGACACCACTTGGTAGTCATTTCAAACTAAGTAAGGTGACTTGTTCTTCTAAGAAGAAAAATAAACAAGGCATAGATTCCTTACTCCTTTGCGGTTGGGAGTTTGATGTATGCCATGATTTGTAACGGCCAGACATTGCTCATGTAGTCGGGGTAGTCAACTATATCTTGTTAATTCCGGTAAAGATCGAGCTAGTGAAATAGATCTTTAGATACTTGAGAGGTACTTCAAGATGTGCTTATCTTTTGAAGGTTCAAAACCAATTTTGGAGGGTTTTATAGATGCAGATATGGCTAGTGATCTTGATAGTAGAAAATCAACTTCAGGATATTTGATCACTTTTGCAGGGGAAGCTGTCTCATGGCAGTCAAAATTACAAAAGTGTGTTGCCTTATTTATAACTACGACTGAGTATATTACAGTAATTGAAGTAGGAAAGAAATGTTTTGGATGAAACAATTTCTCCAAGATTTGAGTTTGAAGCAAGATGTGTATGTAGTTAATTGTGACAGTTAGAGTGCATTAGACTTGAGCAAGAATGCTACTTATCATTTTCGAACGAAGGATATTGATGTGAGATATCATTGGCTATGACAAGTAGTGGCAAAACAATTGATATTGTTGGAAAAGACTCATACAGAGAAAAATCCAATTGACATGATGACAAAGGTTGTGATTAGAGAAAAGCTTAAGTTTTGTGCCACACTGGTTAGTGTAGATTCTAACTAATGTGTTAGATGATAATCTCTTTACTCAGTAGGCTAGAATGAGAGATTGTTATATGGGCTTGTTCAGCCCATGAGGAATTAAAGGTAAAAAAGCCAATCCAACACACACACACACACACATATCATTTAGGTCACACATTGGTATATATATGATCATCAAACCGTGGCTATCACGTGGAGAAAAATACAGAAACTGAGGTTTTCAAATTGCTAGAAAAAGAACACAGAAAACAAGGGTTGCTCAATTTCAATTTTAAGAGGGAAAATACTTTGGTTTTGACTTTGGTTAGAGAAGAAGCAAGTGTTGGTTTTCTTTCTTTCTTGAGATGTGGATTTTACACAGGTTGATTTTCTATTTAAGAACAAATTGGAAATTCCTCTAAGGTGTATTTTGGGCACTCTAGAGGTGTAGTATTCAAAATAAGTATTTCACAAGTTTCATCAAATTGTTGATTTGTGGTGAGATTATTTGGTGTCTTAGAGATTGATAAGGTGGTATTCTCAATTTGTTGGGAATTCAAGTTTTGGAGCATAAACTTGAATATTGTAATCTATATTTAATATAGTGGATTTGGCCATAGTTGCCCTGTGGGTTTTTCCCTTTATACTGGAGGGTTTTTTTACACAAAATTTGGTGTTGTGTGTGTTCTCTTGTTTTGCTTTGATAATCTACTTGCATATTTAATCACCATAATTAATTGCTTTGATTGATAAATTTATTCTTACAATAAGTGAAATTGCCCAACATAAGTCTTGTGTATGTTTATGCATGAACATTACTTGAGTGAGTAACGAATCAGAGTTTAATTTCTTCTATTTTTTCTAACACTGTCTTGTGTCGTATAGTGTATATTAGAAAACAAGCCATTAAGATGCTTAATTTTCGTTCATGATTTCATTCACACCCATTTAGCCTCAAATTGTACACTTTTCTTGCTATACAAAGAAGGTCCACTACTCAAGGTAAAAGGAAAATATTGTTTTTGTACATTATACAGAATCTAATAAGTGGCATAGAGAAGGTAAAGTCTTGCTCAAACTTGAAGTATTCGTCGTGGCCCAAAAGACTTTTTCACCTACTCTCTCTCTCATATTTTGGCAGTCATGTGAATTGTCTTTGCTTGCTGAGAAGAAAGATTAAGAATATTGAATTAGTTAGAATTTTGGGGCGGGATACTAGCCTCGATATTCCAACATTCAAGAGATAACCCTAAAAAAAAGGAGAAAGAAAGTAAAGTTACATCCATAAAAATACTTTTAATTTCTTGTTTCAATTTTGGTACAAGTACAAAAAAAGTTTAATAAAATTTTTATAGAAAAACACTTGGCAATTTTTCATTGATTTTTGACACAACAAACATAGAAAATGTACCATACAAATGTTGTCAATGCAACACCTATATCATTTCAGTCAATAATTCCTTATAGCTATGGAATTATTCTTCTTATTTTTATGTAAAGAAAAGTTACGTCGTTCTAAAGTAACTCTTACCTTATTGTCATTCTCATTTTCATATTTAATTAGCCGTGTGTGCCCTCAGATTATTCATAATACTTACAAATAATATGTCCCTTATGAAATTGAACAAAATAGCGAGGGACAATAATGCAATTGTAAAGAATTTGTTTATATTTTATGTTCAACTCACTCCTTATGTACATACTCACTTTTTTCACAAAGGTTTCACCTAGATCTTTCATAAATGAGTAGTTATAAGACTCAAATATAGAATGTTTACTTACGCTCTAATTAACTTTGAATTTAAATTTATAAATAGAGATAATTTTTTCTTGTTTATAATTTATAGGGAACAGAATAATCCGTTTTGTATTACTTGAATGAAGTCATTTGAACCATTTTGATAAATTAAATAATAAACCTCGAGCCACATTAATCAAATTATGACCTGATACATTAGATTGATATCAGAGAAAGATTGACAATCCAAATGAAAAAAAAAAAAAAAAATTAGCAGAAAACATTTATGATATCATTTCAAAACAATAGTTTTAATATTTTCTTTAGGGACAAATATGCATTTTCTTGGCTCTTGGGAAACTTGAAAAGTTACACCTCTTGTGTAGTGTGTTTGTGTTCTCATGTAATCATACTTATTTAGAGAATATATTTGTAAAATGCACAAACAACCATATATAGTTGAGCAAACTCTCTAATTCGACCTTGTGTGTCTTGTTGTATGGGTTATTGTGATTCTTCGAGCATTGAAATCTCTAGTTCAACCTTTATTAATAATAGTCGAGGTATGTTGCTGACTTGGGATAGCCTATGCTTTGTAGCCATGTTTGTTCGAGCTTGTGGACAGAACTAGAGATGCAAACTTGGTTATGGTGTTGGACTTTGAGTTGTAGCATTACATAAATCAAATTGTTTATCTGACGTTTAACTAGGGCTTCCAACTTTCTATGGTATATTTTCAGTTTGCATTAGGGCTTAATAAGCAATGTACTCTATCATTAATTTACTGTTTGATTTTTGACTCAACAAACACAGAAAAATGTACCATAGAGATGTTGTCAATGCAGCACCTGTATCATTTCAGCCAATAATTCCTTATACCTATGGAATTATTCTTCTTATTTTAATGTAAAAAAAAGTTACATCATTCTGAAATAACTCTTAACTTATTGTCGTTCACATTTGCTTATTTGATTTGCCATCACAATACTAACAAGAAATATGTCCCTTACAAAATTGAACAAATTAGCCGGTGATAATAATGCAATTGTAAAGAATTTGTTTATATTTTATGTTCAACTCACTCCTTATGTGCTTACTGACTTTTTTCACCAAAGGTCTCACCTAGATCTTTCATAAATGAGTAGTTATAAGACTCAAATATATAATGTTTACCCGCACTCTAATTCACTTTGAATTTAAATTTATTAATAGAGAAATAAATTTGCTTGTTTATAATTTATAGTCAACAGAATAATCCCTTTTGTATTACTTGAATGGAGTCATTTGAACCATTTCAATAAATTAAATAATAAACCTAGAGCCACATCGATCAAATTATGACCTGATACATTTGATTTACATCAGAGAAACATTGACAGTCCAAATGAAACAAAATAGCAGAAAGCATTTATGATATCATTTCAAAACAATAGTTTTAATCTTTTCTTTAGGGGCAAATGTCCCATTGGGCAGTTTTGGCATTTTCTTGGCTCATGGGAAACTTGAAACGTTACACCTCTTGAGTAGTGTGTTTGGGTTCTCATGTAATCATACTTATTTGAAGAATATATTTGTAGAATGCACAAACAACCATCTATAATTGACTGAATTCTCTAATTCGACCTTGGGTGTCTTGTTGTATGGGTTATTGTGATTCTTCGAGCATTGAAATCTCTAGTTCAACCTTTATTAATAATAGTCGAGGTATGTTGCTGACTTCGGATAGCCTATGCTTGGTAGCCATGTTTGTTCGAGCTTGTGGACTGAACTAGAGACGCGAACTTGGTTATGGTTAGGGACTTTGAGTTGTAGCATTACTTAAATCAAATTGGTTATCTCGTGTTTAACTGGAGCTTCCAACTTTTTATGGTATATTTTCAATTCACATTAGGGCCTAAGAAGCACTGGACTCTTAACATTATTTTACTGTCTATAATCTTTTCATAAGAAGTGGTCCCATTTTTCATTGGGTCTCGTTAGGGACCAAAGGTCTAAACGGCTTATCCAACAGTACCAAAAATGATAAAAAATTATCATTAATTTTTTGGTGCTCATTCCACCTTCCAAGTTCAAAGTATCATTTCGTATAAATAAGTTTTTGTTCAGTATATATATATATATATATAAAAGATCTACTGGCCTCACTTAAATCAAATAGTTTCCATGGTATATTTTCTTTCCTTTTCTCATTGCATTAACCGTCAAATACAAGTTTATATGATGATACAAAAAGGGCCAATTTCTTTAACTCATCAACTGTTATAAGGAAAGGCTCTTAATTTAAATTTGCTGGACTCAATGGTCTAACCAGGGAGAGAACACAACAAATTATCATAATCACAAAACAGCATAGAGGAGAACAATAAATTCTACTCGCCAGAATCGATCAAACTCAAGGATTCATAGTTCTAATTTCAGAGCTTGGATTTATCATTTTACCAAACTCATTGAACTGCATCTCTATGCTTGGGCGAAGACCAGATTCATTTTTTCATGAAAAACCTAACGTGCAGAATTTTCGTAAATAGGTAACACTGAGATTTGCTGCAAGAACACTAAAAATTCGGAGCTACAACGAAACACACCATGATTTATTATTCACAGAGAAACTGAAATACATTCATAGACTGTAATTACATTCAAGAAATGCACAATGTCTCTCATCATCAGGCTAGAAATAAAAAGCACCAGCTGATCAAGATGAAGAGATTTTAGACTATCCATAACAACATAAACTATTCCACACCCTTAAGGGCCTTAGCAAATGTCAAAAACTCCATCGCAAAGGCCTCAATTGACACCAAACTAAAACACCAAACTAAAACCAAATTTCACACAAAAACCAAGCAAACTAAAGAAAATAACGAAAACATAAGTACTATGTTATAAGGCTGCCCAGTCTATCTCCACTGAAGGGTGCTGCTGCAACACAAAGTTATCGAATTCATTGGATGATGGCTCCAAGAAATCCAGAAAGGTGATATCGGATTCAGGTGATGCCGACCCTTCATCCAATGGGGACGACAATGATGAGGAGGCCTCAACCGGGATACGGTCAACACCAAATCCTCCATTCAATGAATCGTTCATAACATTTTTGGTCTTCTCGTCGCCTGTTTGGTTTAAAACTTTACTCTTTCGATTCGAAACAGAACGGGCCTTCCCTGAACTCTTCCCCTGTTTCGGTGAATTGGCCAAATTTTCACATATGGCTTGTAGTTTTGCGTCAATGGAAGACTGCAGCGACTTGAACCCGCATAATTGATGCCTAAGATTAGGAAAATTGAGTCTTGCAAACTCTCCTCTCAGTTTATATGCAGCCTTATCATAAGCCAAGGCCGCCTGTTCAGACGTGTCAAAAGTTCCAAGCCAAAGCCTGGTTCTATTCCTTGGAAGTCTAATTTCAGCTACCCATTTGCCCCAGTGCCTCTGTCTTACTCCCCGGTAAAGCTTCGCAGCCTTCACGGGAATCACAGCTTTCTTCATTGGGACAGGTTTTGGGCTAAGAAACCGCGTAAATGAGTTTCCCTGAGGCATCAATTGCTGCTGTTTGAATTGGAATTGAGCCTGGAATTGCATAAACTGTGATGGTGTGAGGTGATTAAGATCATCCATTTGGTTAAAACTCGAAAAAACCGGAGAAAACATCTGGGGTTTCAACGGGATTTGGCCAAAATCAGGATTCAAATTGGATTCAGAACAGATTGAAGAACAAGAAGATCCAAAAGGGTAAAAATTAGAAGAACAAGTAGAAGAACTTGAGGGATTTGGTGAAGCACTTTTCATAAAAGGATCAAGTACTTGAATGAACTCCTCATTTAACAGATCTGATGAGAAAATACGACTGCCACTAGAATTGAATGTATCTGTAGCTGCTGCCATGATATTTTCTCAAATTTATACAAGAAAAATGAAACAGATCGGAAAAACAACAAGCTTCCTGCACAATCAAAGAATCAAAGAGGCTTCAAATAAACACCCCTTTTGACACCTTTGAATCTATTAATATAAATTAATTCAAGAAACCTAAATCAACCCAAAAGGGATAGAAAAGAAAACCCTTTTAGCTATTTTGATCAAACAAATACCTTTTTACTGTAATAACAAAAGAACAGAGAAATTAAGCTTATACTGATCTCTATTCTGAACCACCTGGCTTTCAAGAACACGCCGGTCTTTCTAAAATTAGTTTCTTCGTTTGTGATGTGATTTTTTTTCAACAAGAACGAACCCTGAAAAAATTGATCAAAATTTGAAAGAGAGATAATTACAGAATGGGATCCAAGAAAAGGGGTGTTAAGAAAAAGGGGGAAATCAAAGAAAATGAGATGAAAAATGCTAATCCACACAAAAAAAAAAAGTTCTGATTTTTAAGTGCTCTTTCTTCACTCTTGAAAATGGCAGCGACGCTACAGATGTGCATATAAAAGGCCTGGGCGTCGTCCTCTCTCTCTCTCTAACTCTTTGCTTGCTTAGCCCTTCTAATGCAACTTTATCTATACCGGCCAGTAGAAAGCTGCCACGTAAGGTATTACCAAGTCAGTGACTGGCAGGTGTGGTGGCTTTCTAAAGTGTTCTACACGTGGCACTTAAATATTGGGCTGTAGAGTTCGGTCGACTGGTTTTAGCCTTGTAGGTTACTTTTTGACATAATGTCGAAATGATGATAAATGTGACTTTTTATATGGATTTTTCTTTTCTTTATATTAGCTCAGGGCAAAAAAATCCCCCCCACCCCCCCCCACCCCCCCTTCCGAAGAAAAAAAATTTCGATCTCACTCTTTTGTGAGAATTCTGTAAGAGTTCTGTAATGTGCTAACCTTATAAAGAATCAAGTTAGAAATGTATAAAAATAAAAAAAGACGATGGGAATTTATTATATGTAGAATACTTGCATTTCTTTTGATTTAGGTTCATAAACTGTACTTTTGATGCATCCATAATTCTATGTTGCGTACCTAAAAGTAGGTAGCTTAATAGTGATAATTGTAAAGTTAACCAGTCATTACCTAATTCAGAGGAGTATGAGCTCTTCATACTTGATATCAACACATTTCAAAAGTATTATTTATAAGGATTAAGATATTTGTACAAATTTTAGTTGACAAAAACTTCTGCTTTCTCTCACATGCATGAAGTCCCCACATGAATTAAATAATTCCGACATGTAAACTCCATCTTCCCATTATGTGTAAGTAAAAAAGTTTGTACAAAAATATTAAAACATGTAGCATCTTCCTATTTATAATGGTGCTTTTTCTTGACTCAATTAAAGAATAGAACACGGTTTGAGTCTAGAATTCTCTATTGGAATCCCAACTATGTTGTACTTTTAAATGTTTGGTATGTGTATATTATTAGGTCAAGTTCAACTAAAATTAAAAGATGTTGAAATTTGAAAAATACTGCTTTAGTGGAGTAAAACTCAAGTTTCATTGAAAATGAACAAAGAACAAAAATTCAGTTTGAATTGTAAATAATTTACAATAAAAATGATTTCAAAGATCACTAGACTTGTGCTTCAATGTAGCACCCATTTGGCCCCCATTATATCTTATCAAATTAAATTAAATTAAAATAAATTAAATTTTTCTCTCCTATATATATATATATATATATATATATATAAAGAACAAGTGTAAAATGTTGTGTATGACTTCTTTTGACCTTTAACTATAATAAATCTTAACCACTTATCCACAAATGTACAAGCTATAAATATAAGGAAACATGCCATTTTTATACACGAGAAGATGTAGATAACCGACTTTAAAAAGTTAAAGAGAACAAAGTAATTGCAACACGAAGTTTTGGGTGTACACCTTAAAAATTGAACTTTTCTTTACTTGATGAACAATGATACATCTGAACATTTTCCTTTAGAAAAAAGATGCAATTGTTGTCCTTAATCATATACTATTTTGTACTTCTGCGTTTTGACGTTGTATCAAACTTTTCTTATGCAAACTCCAATAATTCGTAATTACAGTTTTTGTTCAAAATGGCCATGAATTTAGGGTAAATAGGGTGAATCACCTTTAAACTCAAATGCAAAAACATATATGAATGATTAAAGAAGCATATTATAAAAAAAAAAAAAAAAAAAAGAAAAAAGAAAAAAAGGGTACTTTTTACCTTTGTAAAATGTAATAAATCTGCCCTCAACCTTTTGGTATAGTTTGGACAAAAATAATATCGTATATTTTAGTTTTTCAGTTAACATAACGGAGTTATCAATTTCCTATCTTTGTATATATCTAAATCTTATAAATTTTAATCTAATTTTTTTGGTTAGAGAGAGTTGTCAGTTTTTTTTTTTTTTATTATCTTTATGTATATCCTAATCTTGTAAATCTGTCTACAAATACAAGGCAGTTGAGTAAAATATAGACGTAGTTCACAAAACATATTCTTTTTCTCATTTTCTTGCTAGCCATTTTTATCAGAGTTGTAAACGATATCATATTCCAGCCTCAAATTCAGTTTTTATCTGTTTCTTTATCATGTCCGATGAAAATCATTCACTTCTAGACAAAGGAATTTGGTGGATCGCCAGTCTATTTGGCATGTAATCTCTTATTTGTCTATCCTATAGTTGGATTATTAATTCAGCTGCTTCTAATTATATATTTATATCAGTTTCATTTTTTATTCATATTTTATTGTTTATACAAGTATATCAGTTTAATTGCATAATGGTTCTCAAGCTCATGTGACACAACATAAAAACATCCTATCATCCTAGATGATGCTTGATAGATTAGAATAAACTAATAATACTAGGTATAACATTCAATGCCATAAAATAAAACCAACAATTAAAAAAAAAAGAAAAAAGAAGAAGATAAGAATGCATTTACTAACTATGCAAATAAAATGAAGCATCATCAAGCCGTTAATGATGCTGAATTCCTTGGACTAACTTAAGGGAAAAGTTATCGCCGATAAATTGGAGAATATCTATGAAAGAGAGAATGGACTTACAAGCTGGTTAGACTCATGCTTGCATGTGTTAAGGGAATATAATCCCACATCGGTAAAATACCGAAATAATGACCAATATATAAAGAATTTGGACACTTCTCTTAATAAGGTACCTTATTAAGATGGATCCCAAATCTTTACATAGTGTCAGAGCCCATTAAGTTCCAACGAGAGATTCGATCCGATTAAATCTCTAAAAATGAGCACATGGATTTCAAGATTGGTCTGCTCAAACGAGCCACCATCTTGCGGGGGCACGTTAAGGGAATATAATCCTACATCGGTAAAATAC
>NW_019264346.1:88486-96802 GCF_002742605.1 Olea europaea var. sylvestris | reverse complement strand
AGGATCCGTCGCCAATTTCAGAAGGAGATCTGTGTCAAGATTCTTTCTGCCCTCAAAGTTTAAATTGATTTGACGTCTCCATGAGTCTAGTTGATGTGATGTATCAACTTTATGTCAACTCAACTCTGAATAAGTTTTTACCTGTCCACTCTATAAATGCGGCTGATTAACGTCTATGAGCAGATGCCTCACACCGTCAGATGCATACACATGTCCTACATCTAACGGTTCTCCTCAATTATAAACACTTAAGGTTTGACAAGAGACAAAGGTAATGAAACTCTTACAACTTAGCTCTCCATAACAAGTAAATATACATTCCCCTCCCCACCATTTTTGTACAACCTTGGCACTGTTTCGATTAACAAAAGCTAACTTGACCGTCAGAGTGTATTCGGCCGGCGCCACCCCCATTAGTTCCGGCCGTGTGCATCTGACCGTGCGTTAACTGTGCGCAGGGAGGATTACGTGGAAAAGCTATCGGTTGGCCACGTGGAGGATCTAATTCGTGAGGTCAACACTGTTCAAAGCATATTGTAATTAAAAACAAAAATTATGACTGTAACATATAAATATATTGATGTACTCTTGACGAGAATTTAGAACAATCTACATATAACGTTTTGCTACTTACCTCGAGGAAGAGATAAGAAATGTTTTGGCTTCTGCAATTTGTTTCGATCGATAATTGGATTGAGAAAAGGCAGATGGAAAAAGTAACTGTCTACGTTGGTGCCTTTACGTTTTGAATAGAGAATTTGGGCGCGCCAAGCTGTGCATTAGTTGGGCAAATTTGCCTCTCCAAAAGTTGGCAAATGAAAATGGAATTGGAATCAGTAGAGCCCAAGATTCTAAGAGGGTGTTTAAGCCCCATTTTATGAAAAAAAAAATTATTTTATATTAGATTTATGAAAAATGTGTGATTGAAAAATAAGATTTTTTTTTATTTACATGTTATATTATTTTAATAAATAATGTGTGGTTGAAAAGAAGAAAGAGAAAAATATATTTTGAAATAATGAGATGGATAAAATGCGTAATGCATAGCAATAGGTTTGGTTTTGATCGAACATTAAGCATTATAAGAATTTTGTGTGTCTATACAAAATATATGCATAATTATGCATTTTCAAAATCATAAATACTATAATTACTCCATCTTTATACATATTCTTCAAATTTTCAATAAAAACATATTGTTCAGAATTATAAATACAACAATTACTTGATAAGCAATTACGACGATTAGATTAGACATGAACGTCGACTTAAAAAACTCTAAATCTTGTCTAGCTCTTTATGGAATTCCAGTCATCTTTCATGTCATCCGATGCAAAATTATCTTCATTAGATTATCTTATTTCAATTCAAGAATTTCTATTACCTCTTGTATATAGTAATATATCATTACCAACCTCCTCATTATCACAATCATCAACCATTCAAGATTGTGCACTACTAAGATCACTTGCTAGTAAAACAAGAAGAAAATCGGAGAACTCTAAAAAAAAAAAAAAAATTGTTTTGATTTTTTAAATTGTTTTGATTTTTTATTTTTCTAGAAGTCTTTTCCCTACAGATTGTTGTATGCAATTTATGGGCTTGGATGATTTGAGCTACTTTGATGTTTATTGGGCTTAATTTACATTTTTCAAGTTATAAAAATGGGATGGACTTTGTTAGGCTAATTTTGTCACAATTTTTAACACAAATGTGTGTGCCTTTTGATGTTTAAGTGTGTATATGCGATCAAGGAAATGTGTTTATCGCATTATCACACGCATACCTCATATGCAGGGTATTTTGAAATTGCATTGAGTATATGCGGGCATATACAAAGCATATGCGTGCATTTTAGAACACTATTTAAATTCACCTGGGCTCTGTTTCCTAAAAATTCATTTTTCTTTAAACTTATTTTCAAATATACATTCTTTTAATAATATTAATTTAAATTTGAATTTTTTGCACTACTTGACTATCTCCAAAAAAATCACTTACAAAATCTATTACCAAAAAATAGGCTCAAACTGAGCCTAAGTTGGACTAGAATCAAAATGGACCAGCCCGTTCAATTGTGAGTTAAAATTAGTCTAGTTTTGACTCTTGAGCTCCTATTTGGTGTTTACAAAATGCGAATTTTGATAAAATATCAATTGAAAAGTTAAAAAAAATTATGGATATGTGATTGAAATTGAATATGAAAAAATAATGAACTTTAAGAAATGAAGACTAAACATGGGTTAAATATGAGAATCAAATAGTTTTAGTCCAGTTTTTTTACTTTAGCTACAAAGTCAAATTTTTACGTTTGGAAATTTGGGGAGTGATTGAATTTAAATATAAATTATTATAAGCCGTGAATTTTATGAATATTTGAATAAAAGTATATTTGATTAGTTTAAATTAGTGTTCTAAAATGTATGTATATGCTCGATGTGTTTTCAAAACGCTCCGCATATGGGATATGCACGTGATCATTCGATCAACCCACTTCATTGACTGTATTTGCATTCATAAAAACCAAAATGTCGACACATTTGTATTGAAAATTGTGTCAAAATTAGCCGGCAAAGCCCAACCCATTTTTGTAACTTAAAAAGCAAATTGAGTCCAAGAAATATCAAATTAGTCCAAATCACGCAGGCACATGAATTATAACAGCAATTAATATTGTTTTGAAGTTTAGAAAAATCGAAAATCAAAATAATTTTTTTCATAAACTTGCGAACTATTTACGTCGAGCCCAAGCCTCCTTCTTTGATGTTCCTCTAGATTTACTAGCCAGTGATGCTAGTAATGTATAATCTTGGATGATTGATGATTATAATAATGAGAAGTTGGTTGATAATAATACCTTACCATCTACAGTAGATAATAAAAATTCTCGAGTTGAATAAAAGAGCCCGATGAAGAAGATATTTTTGAATGACACAAAAGATGATTTAGATGAAGAAGAGGAGCAAACTGAAATCCAATAAAAAGCTAGACAAGATAGATTTTTAAATCGGTGTTCGTATCTAATCCAATTGTAATAATTGATTATTAAGTAATTGTAGTATTTATGATTTTGAGCAATATATATTTTTATTTGAAAAATTGAAGAATATGCATAAATTTCAAAGAATGCATTATTTTATTTTTTATTAGTTTATAATATTTAAAATTATATTAAAAAGTGAAAAATGTATAATTACGTAAATGATTCTTATAGACATGCATATACTTGTAATACTTGATGCTCAACCGAAGCGTATTGTTTCGCATTACGCATTTTAGAATCTTGATTTAAATTATAATTTAATCATTTTTCAAACATAGATGAATTCAATCATAGAATTAGTTTTATAATCTCTCAATCAAATTATAACTTTATATTAATATCATAATATGATACGTATCCAAAATATTCAACACATCAATTGCCTAAAACTCATAGTGTGAGACTCAAATTAAGTGCTTGTTTTGTTCGTGTTTAGTAAAATTATAATGAAGAAAAGTAATGAAACTCATATAATATGCTATAATGATTGTAAATTTGTGATTACAATTAATGCTCGACTTTGATTTCAAATTATAAAAAGATTATAATAAAACTCAAACATGCACTGAACCATTCAATGCCCACTCCTAATGAAATACGTGACAAATCATCTTAATTCTCGAAATTCCACTATGTTGTGGGGATTTGGAAAAATAATTATACATGACTACTCAAATTTAGAGGCAATTCAAGTAACTTGAGCGGTTGGGAGAAAATTTATAATAATAATAAATTTGAATGGAAGATATGATGATTAACGGAATTTTTTCTTTAATCGATCAATCATATCACAATTAGTATTCTGATTAAGATAAATATATGTTGTTATTTTGGACAAAATTATCAATAAATATCATCATTTATCACCAATGCTACTCCGTTAATGATCACCGATCGGTGATGTTATCGACATTCATTGACCTTGCTTCGTTTTAGTGAACATCGATAGAGAAGTTGTTGATCTCACTTACTTGATGACACTGACCCTTTATAAAGCATTGTCCCCTTGTAATAAACTTGCAACTTTTGCCTAGTAACATGATTAGATGTCTTTGGGCCGAGGAACATAATTTCCATAAATTTTGCCTCCAATCTCCTAATGACACTATGTTTGATATGAAGTAAATCTCTCAACTTCGACATCAATTCTTCAAAGTTTCAAGTTTCAACCCCAACCAATACTCGACAACTGAGATAATAACGTCGCAGGTCGCAATATACTGAAATTATGTCAACATCATGCACAACGCTGCTCCCTTCGTCCCCTATGTTTGGTGGAAGACTTCTTAACCGATTTGGAAAGCTCTCAATAAAGTGGCTTCCCAAAATTTAATCTCTAGGATTCCCTTCGAAATGACAGAACATGCTGGCTGCCATTGTGGTCATCTTTAAACTCAATGTCAACCAAAATGATCTCTGTCATTCCCAATGGTCGTCGACATTAGCGCTAGGCTAAAGTTGAGGTTCGTGACTAATATAAATGTCCAAAAGGATGAAAATCTCCTCTTCGGATAAACTTCATTTAAATTGAAAGTTGAATACCTTGTTACATTGAAAAACCAATTTGGCAAAACTTTTGAAAAGTTAAAAGCTTCTTATGATATTAAGAAACTATTTTTGAAGACGTCTAACTTTCTGGAAATACCTTGTTTGGTTACGAGAGTTTTTAAAGGAATCTGCCATAAAATAATTTCCTCAGAAAGATCTTTTATAAAAAGTCAACTTTAACGTAGTGTAACTTTACATTGCACTACTTATCTCCAAATAGGGCAA
Source organism: Olea europaea var. sylvestris (assembly GCF_002742605.1). Taxonomy (NCBI): domain Eukaryota; kingdom Viridiplantae; phylum Streptophyta; class Magnoliopsida; order Lamiales; family Oleaceae; genus Olea; species Olea europaea. The sequence goes on along the minus strand of NW_019264346.1, from coordinate 91,986 downwards.
ATTTTATTAATTTATATTGTATTATGTTTTAATTATGTAATTAATAAAACATGCAACTTAGATATGTCTTTAAAAAATGAGTAGATGGAACCCTGGAATCATTTTTCCTTCATTTATTATCAATTACATGTAATTATCCCATTTTTGGATGTTCTAATTCATCAATTTTAATCATGTATATTAGTGAATTTGCTTCTGGGAGAAGATGAAGAGAAAAGTATTGTATCCTAAACACAGAACATACATACAATGCTTTTCAAAGGGTACATATAACTATAACTCATAATAACAATGCATTTGAGGAAAACACACTTCATATTCCATTCTTGTGCCTGTGCATGTAAAACCATTCCTAAATTTTGAAGCATTTTTGTTTTTCATCTCCACCTTCACAGCGAAGACTGCACATACTGGTCTATGATCAGAAAACCTCGATTCCCCGCGAATGTACGATAACTGTTCAATACCATTGCCTCGCCATAATATTCTGTCACACCTGAAATTCAATACACAACATAAACATTACTAAGAAGGATGGAAGTAGAAATGATATGAGACACAATATAAATTTTTTGTTTTTGTTTTTTTAAACAAGTTAATACTCTCTTTAGCTTTGATTTAGAATATTGGAGATAAAATATATTTGAATATGAATAACTATTCACCGTGCTTTATATATAATTAGTGTAATAAATAATATGCTCATAAATAAAAAATTTCATACATCAGATATAACGAAATTAAACATGAAGTTACTACAATTTTTCTCATATTAAGTTGATTTTTTATTTTTTTTTACATGAATAACTTGAGAATTAATGTTTTTTCGTTCTTCTATGAACCAAAATGTACAAAATCAGGCTCGATGTGTCTTTGACATAGTGAAGACACGTGTTTCAAATATTAAAAGTATATAACACATCACGAGACGTGTAAACCACACCCCATTAGTTGACGTAAGTCAACACCCCATTAGTTGATCAAGCACATAGTATAGAATGTTCGAGGAGTGTTGAGATCATGTATGTTCTCGACACCGATACACCAACTTAACGGCGTCTGTGCTTTCCAAGATTGACATTTTAAGATGAAATCATAAGTCTTAATTTGGTATGAAAAATTATTAAACTTTAATGAATAATTCAATCTAATTAAGAGGGTGTTTTATGGGGATTAAAATTAGATTTTTTAGTAGATTGTAATAGAAAATTTTAAAATGTATGGTTAAAAAGTTATGGGATCCAGGAAAGATGTGGTTAATATTGAATGTTTGACTTTGACTTAAATTAAAATTAGATTTTATTTCAAACCAAACAGGCTCTAAAACTCAAAAAATGAGCACGCGAATTTCAAGATTAATTTGTTCAAACCAGCCACTATCTTACAAGTGTATGTTAGGGGATAAAACCCAACATCGAATAAAGATAAAAATATAGACTAACTTATAAAGACATGTGCTACGACTCTTAATAATTGATTTTTTAAAATGAAATTTCAAATCTTAACAACATAGAGGGAGGGAGGAGGGCAATACCATGCAGGGGTTCTTCGTTTCTTCTTGGATTTAACAGTCTCTCCAGTGTAGGAGTCTGAATTATCTGAATATTTGTAAGTTGGTGCGAAAAATATCCTGCCCTCATTCCACCCACTGAACACTCTTCCCGATTCTCTCTCCATATTTAGCTGTATTCGACAAATCAGAGTCAAACCTCAATAATTATATCATAGAATAAAATAATTAAGCTTCAAAAAGTATTCAAAGTTTTGAAAGATTCTCCTATTTAGGCCATTAAAGTTATGAAATAAGGTAAACCGCTCATGGAACAACACATCGTGACATCTTTATCAACGTACATTAAATAAATCTGTCTAAAGACAAGAAAATTTTGAGACTTCGTTAATATATTTCATCAATTTTAATTAAAATTTACTAAAAATCTGATTTTAATCAATCTTGTCCAATCCACACCTCTTTCCTCTCTTTTTGTTTCCTTTTCTTTTTTAATCACATTTGATAAGTTGGAATGGATGATTTCGTATGCACAGTGTTGAAGAAAAAAATGAATGGTCCACTATTTTCTATTAACATTTATCCTTATTTCTCTTTTTTGTCGAAAAAAAAGGGCATGACGTATATAAGCTGTAAAAGAATTGAAGGAAAATATATCAAAATCTTGTCATCTCATTTCTCCATTTCCCAAAAAGCATGATGTACATAAATCGTAAATGAGTTGAGTGTCATCGACAACTCAATTGTTGACATGATATCAATATCTCATGGGACATTCAGACTTAGGAGTGCATTAGGTGTCCATTGACTGATATTTTCTCGAAGTCCTTTTCATTTCATCTTGTCAAAGCAATTTAAATAAATAGCTACCGACCTGATCTTTCTCTAGAAGAGAGTCCCAATCATTATCCTCTAATAGAAATCTCGTCTCTTCATAGCTCAAAGCCACTCTATAATTCAAGTCCCCTAGCCAAATCGTGCGGCTGAAAATTTTGGATTTAAGGTCATAAGTAATAATTACTTCACGAAAGAGTGTTAATTTTATGTGATAAAATTAATTACTGTAGTATATTAGTATAACTTACTCATGATTAATAATTCTTTCAGGCATTCCACGACTTGGACTCTTGCAAATTCTGGCGAATTGTGTGCCCTTGAGAATTTCCGCTACATCTGTGTTTCTTCTCAGCTCATCTCCTTCCTTCTCCCCAGAAGCCAAGTGACTACACACGAAGCAAAAGCTTGTTTGGTGCAAAGTCATGCTTATGGATATACAACCCTGCAAAGTTAGAAAAACAACAAATTAAGCAGTTTTTTCAAATAAATTTAGAGTCGACTACATGAATTTTATTTTATCATTCCCATAATTGGGAACATTAGTACACGAGAGATTTGATCTAGCCTCTCTCCCATGCCCCCCAGGGCATATCCCAGTAGTGTAAAGGATAGGAGTGAGGTAGTCTCAACTTTATTAGCAGCCGCAGTGTGAGGGTTCGATTCCTGAAATATAGAATTAGACTCTTTGTGGGCATCAGTGTACTAGCAAACTCTTATTCCCTAACCTGTTGGGGCACATTGTGCGATTTACCTCCCTTACGATGCTCAGGGGGGAGGTGAGGGCCCTCAAGGTTGGGGTTTAACCTTTTTTTTTTTTTTTTTTGTTATACCAAGATTGAGTCATTGAGTCTTCATTATAGAAATGCTTATTCTAAGTTGGAGGCAATGATATTACTTATTCATCTATAACTTTCAATTTACAAGTCTTCATAAAAATGATCTCACACATTAATTTCAAGGCACTCACCTGACGAATAAATCATTACACTTAAAATGATACCTACAGTATCAAGATTCATTTTCCATTTGACTTTTGGATATAAATTTTAAGTGGGATGAATGTTTCCTTGTCAGTATGTGTCATTAGGGAAAACAAATGTTAAATGCATTATTATTTGTGTGTCTTAGTTTCTTGTTGTTAACCAGTTCAATT
>NW_019264346.1:83605-88003 GCF_002742605.1 Olea europaea var. sylvestris | reverse complement strand
ATACTGATGATTCAACCAATATATTCATACCGTAAATGTAATCTTTGGATCCATATATGTCCTAAACAACCCATATGAAAAAAAATATATATATATAGAAAAAACAAAACTCATAATATCACAGTACTTTAAAAGAGTGTTTTGTAAGAATTAGATAGTAAGAAGAAACGCCAAACCATATTCATCTCCATGTGATTGAGCAATATCCTCTTCTGAATTCTCTCTACTATTTTCCTTTGAACCAAAAATCTTTGGAATAACAGAACTCAATATTCCATGAATTTAATTCACCCAAAAAGGGGGCAAAAATCAATGAATACCATAAAATTAATTAAGAAAAATGGTACAAATAATAATGAAAAATAAAAAATACCATCTTTTTCTTTTTACCTTTGACAGAATTTTCCCGCGTACTTGGGGGACTACTGCTTCCGGTTGCCTTTGTCATCAGAACCTTTTCATCAGGCCGACAACATTCATTCATTCATTCATCCATCCTCTAAAAACTTAAAATATATACTTTCATAACCTCATAAATACAGTCTTTGTTTTGATTTCCAAAGTCTAATATTTGCATATCATTGTACAGAATGTAAACTGTCAAGATTCTTGATATCTTGTGCACATAAATTTCTGTGTTTTAGTGTTTGACTTTTTTTGTTTTTTGTTTTTCTTTTTGTATAGTATTTCCTTAATATTTGCCAATTTAGGAACGATTTTTCTCTTTCTTGAAATATCGTGGTAAATTGCTGTTTTGAAATTCTTCAATGTGATCAGAACTTGCAGTCGCCAGTCTTGCCGCCAAACCTTTAGGGAGAATTAAGGATGTTTTGTTTAGTGGTTGATACACGGTTCAATATTGGCTGGCCCCTCTTAATTTGCCACCAAACCTTTTGGGGGAATTAAGGGTGTTTTGTTTAGTGGTTGGTACACGGTTGAATATTTGCTGGCCCCTCTTAATTTGAAAAGTGCTACATATTAAGCAAGTTGTAAAGTAACTTGTACAGTCCTTTAACATATGAAGGACAGGGTTCGTCATTAAAATAATTGTGGGGCACCACACATGTGAGAGGGTTGTAATTTTTATAGCTTTCAAGTGCTGTACAAGTATATTTTTCCTCTTAATTTTATCTTTTTCCATCACCTTTGTGAGTAACAACATTTTACTCCGTACTTTTTATACAGATGACAGATGTGGGAAATTGGTTATTTAATATGTCAATTTGACTAACTTTTGATCAATTATTTGAGTGAAGCACTAGGGTTTTTTTCTTTACCGAATGTGTTCGAGTATCAATTTCAGTGAATAAAAGATTTATGGCAAAATATACCACTTGAACTTGTAATGGTTGGAAAATTAGAAGCATATGTTCACTTTAAATAGCTCAAATTTGACACTTGGATTTGGATACTAAAGGCATACTTGAGAGTTTTAGCGTGAATAAAGTATCAATTTTATACGTTTATGGGTGGATCGATTTTGAATAATATTAGTAGCAATTTTTTAAACTCCCCAACTTATATTTGGAAGTTTGGAAGTTTATTATCCACTAGTTCTAAAAGTTTTCAAATAGGATAAATTATACATGTGTCCCTTAGTAAAATTTTCAATTAATAGTTTTTCATATGGAATTTTTTTACTCATAAGTGATATTTTACTTATAGATAATTTTTTTTTTAAATATAAGTTAATATTTACTTTAAAAATTAAATAAAGTTAAATATTTACTTAAAATTTTAAGTTCATATTTTTCACTTTTAAGTAAAATTTAAAATTATAAGTAAATTTTATACTTTTAAATGAATTTTTTAATTATAAGTAACTTTTTATATTTTATAAGTAAAATTTTGTCTTATTAGTATTATTTTTATTTTATAAACAATTTTATTTTATTTATTTATTATTAATTTTTTTTTTATGAAAATGTGACTTTTTTTGTATAAGTAATTTTTAATTATAATGATTTTTTTTATTTTATAAGTAATATTTTACTTATAAGTATTTATTAATTATAATTTAATTTTTGCCTTTAAATAATTTTTTAGGTAATATATTTTTATTTACAAATTAGATTTGAAGAAAACATGTTAGTTTATTTTATAAAAGGTAGAATTAGAACTGAATATGAGAAACAGTCAAAATTCGTTGGTTTAGTTAGTTAAAATAACTAGTCAAAATTGCACAACACCATTTTGGATGGTTTTTAAACCATCCAAAATCAATGTTCAAAAATGCTAACAACCACTAATTTTCCAACCTCTCATAAACGATGCCATCCTAAATCGATCAAAATCAATGAAAAAAATTTGTACCAATATTTTTTTGGAATGAAGAGATCTACATGCTCGTGGGTTGGGACAAAGCCCACATGCACACGGTATGAGCTCGTGGGTCCTGGGTTTGGCTCAAGATGGTATGTATTCTTGGGCAACTTACAGAAGTACCCTTAAAATTTGGGATCTTTTGAAAAATCATATGAAAAATATATTGAAAGTAAAAAATACTATGCAAAATTAAGTGTTACTTTTTAATATTTTTAATAAAAAAATGATACAATCGCTTTTTAAAGTTAAGTGTCACTTTTTTTAAAATTAAAAAACGACATACAGTGTCACATTTATTAAAAAACGACGTTTGTCATTCAAAAAAGTGACGGAAAATTCAAGAAAATGCTAATAAAAAAAGTGATACACTAAAAATGTGATAGAAATTCAAAAAAATAAAAAAAAATAAAAAAAGAGTGGCTACCTAAAAAAGGTGACAAAAATTCAAAAAAGTGACAAAAATTAAAAAAATGTGACAAAACACCAATTAGAACATTTGAAATCACTTTCAATAAATTGACAAAAAAAAAAGAAAAAAGAATAGAAAAAGGAAGTGACACAACCATTGTCCCTACTCTTTCTCTATTCATCGCCAAATATCTTTAAGTTAGTTTATTGATAAAACACCAATCAAAATGTCAAGCATCTTTAAGTCAATTCACCGCCACCATTTTCTACCAACTCACCCAATCCATTAATCATATAAAAAGTTTACTGGAATTTAAAAAATACTTTATATAGTCAAAAGTTACTTTTTTATTTATTAAATAGTGATGCTACACCAATAGGGTTTCAAAACAGGTTTTAAAACCAGACGCCACGTGACGAGCATCGGTTGCACTGTTTAAAAAATAAATAAATAAATAAAATCGGACCATACCGGGACTGACACCTCACACCTGGTTTCAAACCCTGTTTGAGTATATTATTGTTTATCAAAAAATGATGTTTCAAAAAAGTGACACAAAAATATATTGGAAAACAAGAAAGATAGCAACAAGTCTTTGCTTAGCCATTTGCTCCGCCTCCTGATGTTAGGCCAAAAACCAAACGAAGTCCTGCGTTAATTGTTAGTACATTTCAAATGACTTGTATATACACTCCACAATAATTCACAAAAAAAGTTTTAAACCCTGTTTGAGTATATTATTGTTTATCAAAAAATGATGTTTCAAAAAAGTGACACAAAAATATATTGGAAAACAAGAAAGATAGCAACAAGTCTTTGCTTAGCCATTTGCTCCGCCTCCTGATGTTAGGCCAAAAACCAAACGAAGTCCTGCGTTAATTGTTAGTACATTTCAAATGACTTGTATATACACTCCACAATAATTCACAAAAAAACAAAAACGATAGATCATTACCCATCATCCATCCATAACAACACCTCCTCTACTAACCTATCCATGATCAGCTATGGACAAACCTTTGTGCCATAACCAAGGTGAAAAAAGTGCTATAAGCAATGGATGTCTTTTTAAATAAACGGCCCAGAGATCTGCAAGTCTCAAATCAAGTAAATGTAAGCCAGGGTGGGAGAAGAAAGAAAATTGAAAACTATAGAAGTTATACACAACTCTTTTCATAATCCAAGGAATGTTTCTAATACATTCATATGAAGAAACAGCCCTAAACTCTGTATTGGACCGATAACTTCCATTTGATTAAACTTATCATGAATATATCCTTCAACAGATACAAATAAAGTCGAATGATAACTAACCCAAATCACCGACTTCCGAAACGTGTGAAAACTAAATATATTTTCTTAATAAAAGCTTACCTTTTCACCATTTGCATTGTTTTATGTCAATCCGAATTCTTTCTCTCCAATTTGTAACCATGAATTGGCTATATTTTTCTCTTTGTGCATGTGTTCAGGGGGTTTGGGTAGTATTGTCAATTTGGCTCGTCAACTCGGGACGCTCGTAGCTGGCCCTGGAAAAAGTCCTAGTCAGCCCACTCAAAGCTCAAGCCGAGCCCCATTTTGGGGCATCAACTTGAGCATGAGCCAACCCATGTAGCTCGTCGAGCCACATGTGCCATTTGTGGCCCAACACTTAAAAAAAAAAA
>NW_019264346.1:47270-79201 GCF_002742605.1 Olea europaea var. sylvestris | reverse complement strand
TCAGTCGACATAAATGACTGAACGATAATTCAACATCGAATAATGGATGAACCGACCAAACGTTGCCTTACCTATTGGACGGCTAATATTCTTTGTGGCTTGTTGATTTCTCCCATTGGAAGTTAACCCTAGTCGAGCCTACTTACCATATCCCGACTTACCTTATGTTGGCCACTTGACTTACTATATATATTGGTGCCTTTGCCTTTGTTGGAACCGTCCAAAAATTGAAGCCGTGAGGAAGAAGAAACTGCCGTGTCCAGCCGTGTCTTATGCCTTCATCTCCTTCGTGATTTCTTCTCCACCCAAACTGCTTGAGTCTTTGTGAACCTTACCTGAGTGGTATCCATCCTAAGTGTGTGGATTGAATCAATTAAGCAAGAGAAGAAAGCAACCATAGGAAGAAGAGTAGCCGACGGTATGGGTTCTTCCAGTTTGATGTTGAAACTCGGTTTTAATGGTTAACTGAGCCCGGGAATCAGCGTGAGCAGCAAGAGGAAGGTCCTAACACATCACACTCTTCTTTTTGTACTTCTGTTAAATTTGCAGGAAATTTGCCATCTATGGGCCTTTGAAACTTTTTGTTGGACCAAAATACCCTTCATCTTTTATTGCCAAATTGAAAAATCTCCTTTCCCATTAAAAATTCCAACTTCAAAGCATGAAGACATTTTAAAAAAAACTAGAACAACCAAAAGCACAGATAGGTCACACAAAGTTATCCTACGGTCGCAATATACACCGTTCTAGATTCCCAAGGTTTCGTAAGATTCACGATCTTAGATCAAGGGAATGTTCGAACAGGTCAAGTCCAGGTGTTCTAACAGGAAAATCAATGCAACACGAAGGTATGTAAACAAAAGTTCGAATTTCCACGCAACAAGCCTCACACAGTGACTATATGATAGGTAAAGCACAAAATCAACTACCAACTTGCAATCAAAACTCAACACTTTAAAAACAGAGCAAATAATTCCTAAATTTTCTAGCACAAACAATGGTTGCCAAGCAATGACAACCCCCAATGCTAACGATCACCCCACACGATGATCTGCTAATGCTGAAATTTAAAACTAAGTTAAGCCAATATACCAGAGCGGACTATCTGAGTCCGTAAATTATGAGAGTTGCGAATTTATCACTTTAGGACCACCACTATTCGTCCTAAAGTCTCTGGAAACTGTAGTAACCAAAAAATCACGATCGAGTCCCGAACGCCCGAAGAACAACGCTGTCCAGATTCTTCTGCGTACCCTGAAACAGAAAACTTTCAACCAAAAAATGTCAGAAATAATATAAGGAACAAACTGCCTGAAGAGACCGTCGCCAGAAAACGTTTCACGCGCCCGCACGCGCCGTATCTTCCCTCTGCGTGTGGTCCTCACACGCTACCACACGCGCCGCCTTCGTCCAACACGCGCCGGCCTGCAGGGTTCCCCTCCTCCTACACGTCACGCCAGTGGTCTCCGTTTCCCCAAACTCCTTCTAGATTGATCAGAAAACGTGAAAAACGGAGACTGATTTAAACAGTTTTTGGACAGCTTCTTCGATCTGATTTCTGCTGCGTTTCTGCCTATTTTCTGGACGATTTCTGGTAGATTTCACGAGCCAAAACCTTCACTTTGAAGCTCTGATACCAATTGTTGCGGAAGCTCTCTCAAAAGGATCTTCAAACAGTTATTTTTCAGGCTCAGTCCAACATACCTTTCTCTTTCTCTACCAACAACCAATCCAAACGGCTCCAAACCACAACTAATTGATTCACCCTGGTTGCTATACAATCTTACTCACGTAGGACAAGAAAAGGATGATGATTTATGGCCACAAAGGCTAGGAGAAGACACCACAAAGGTATACTATGAAAGAATTACCAATTGCACACGTTATATAAGTGTTTTGGACACTTCTGAACACCTTTTTCTCACACAAAAGGGGGGCAGTCGGGATTCACTAGTTTCTTCTCTCAAAATCACACAATCATCATATCAAAGAGGCTAGGGTTATATTCATATATATACTCTAGGGTTAGGTTTTAAGTTGGGCTATTAAATGGGTAAACGGGACAAGATTCAAGCCATCCATAAGGAATACAATTGGGCCGGGTGTAGCTCATGGACTTGGTTGTTGGACTTATTTCATTCATCGACCTATGCCTATGAAATAATATTAACCCACGTTAACATCATAGTTCGGGATTTATTGGGTATCAAAAACCCAATAATATTCAACAATATATAATTAGAAAATATAGAGTGACCACTCTTTTTAACTGCTCAAATTCGAATGCCAAACAAATTACGAATATAGGAAAAATATCTAAATTGTGAGACTTGAGAATTAAGAGATTATTGAGAGCACAGAGCTGTATGAGAATGAGAGTAGAGGAAACTTCAAAGTTGTGTGGAAATTGAATTTTGATTACCTCTACAGTTAGGGATGGCAATTTGCCCCGCTCTGACCCTGCCCCGTAAAGGGGAAAATTATTATAATAATAATAAATAAATAGGGAGACAAAAGGGGCAAGCTGCCGCCGTTCTCGTCTAAGGCAGGGTGGGGGTGCCTCATCCCGTTGCCATCACTATCTACGGTTACTGAAAATGGAGTGGAGGAAGAAAAAAAAATTTAACCTTCAAATTTCTCAGGCAGCGGCCCGTGAAATTTGAATGGTGATTAGACATGATTTGTCATTGTTGCAAAAACACCAATATGGAGTCAGACGTGTTGAAATGGCCCCTCTGAAACCAGCTAGTGCGGTTCGCACGAGAAAATGTTGGCTCGACTTGCAGGCGACACTGTTCGCACTCAACATCCCTAGTCCCCTTGTCGGTCCCATCGATACGCCATCATTTATTGCTTCAAAAACTACCCGTTTCATGGGTACGATTTGTTTTAACTCACGGTTTAGAGATCTAAAGGATGCATTCAATTACTGGAACTTTTGAGATCTTACGCTTTTGCTTCCTGGGCCATCCTTTTGGACTTGTTAATTTCCTTGGCTTCAATTTTTTTTTTTTTTAATATTTGGTCTATTATGACTTGGATTTCCATCTTAAACGATCAATTTTGTTAAGAGGAACAATCCAAATCTTATATTTTGATCTATATTTCAATATTTAACCGAGCTAGAAATTATCCCTTAACATGGTCAACCCCTCCGAAGTACGTAATACAGAATTCAGTTTGGACAGAACACACCACTCGGCATTTATCCTCAAATGAGTTTTGCTACACGTACCCGGAGTTTGACACTCCGGGTTACATGCTATTCACATGGGGTCGGAGGCCCCATGCCAATAAATGTGTGGGGTCCGACCCCCTCACTCACATCATGTAATTCGAAGTGTCAAACTCCGGATACAAATAACAAAACTCATCCTCAAATTCTTATGATCAAATTCAATACTAAAGTACCACTAGTTCAATGTTAGTTAACGCTACCAAACCAGCTCGCAAAATAGAATAGTTAGCACCAAACGAGGATCGTGCTTTACAGAAGTCGAAGACAAGCTTGTAGACCCGTAAACAGTGGTTGCGTAGTTCATCTGCGCAAACATTTAATACTAGTAAATACTACCGAAATAGTTGTAAGTGAATTCAGTAGAATAAATTTCACACATTTAGTGTTCATAAATACGCCACAGTTGCAACAACTCCTATTCTAATAACTATATATTGGGCTTCTTGGAGGAGAATTTCTTCATCGGGATACATTTCCCTTTCATCGAATTCTCTTTCTTCGATTCCTCCTCGGCTGCATCTCCCAGCCCCGCCATGCTGCTCCTGATCGATGCAAATATTGCTCGTTTGGTAAGTTAAACGGTAAGACTCAAGACAATATTATCGAAGCAAAATAAGCTAAAACTCCATAATTAATTAAACTAGAAAAAGTACACAAAGTGAGACAGGAAGTACACAACAGTCAATAATTCTAATGTATAAGCAACACAGTGAATGTGCATAACTGGTACTGCGACAAAGAGTTGTCTATTAGATAATATATATTCAATTCACATGCAAATGTCTGTAGAATTAATTCAAGTGTTCCCAGCCGGAAAAATTGAAAAGAGAATATTCTTCTGACCCGCCAAGAAATGGCCCGGTTTAGACGAAACCTGAAATGGACCGTGATGTAGTCCGACCCACATTCGGTTGAGTTTTGCTCGCGTCAAGCCTCTTTTTTTATTTGGATGACCGGCCTAGTTCGACCGGTTTCTTATTTTAAATGGCCTCATGGGTGGGGATATTGAGAAGTCTAGTGTGGTAAATAGGTACCGACCTAGTTGAGACGACCGAATGTATAGATCTACTTATCGAATATTTTCAAGAATCTGAAGTGAAAAAAAAGAAAAGAAAAAAGAATGAAATACCTTTCTTCATTGTGGGAGGATGATTTCTTCAATCCAGGCTCAACCTGAAGTCGTTCTTCAGTAGACATCGACTCAACTATGCTCCCACTGAAGTACTCTTTCTCCTCGGACTGCAAGTTCCCAAACCTCGGATTTTCCGACATACAACTTATCATCTCATCATCCTCCACCGCCACCTTAGCGGCAGCCTTGCAGACCACTCCTTTATGCAACCCCCCACCACCGTTCCTAGCCACGGTGCCCGGTGGTGGTTGCTTCACAATTGCAGCCGGAACACTCTTCCTAAACGACCCCGATCCACCACAGGCAATAAGGCTTAACAGCATAGAGTTTCTAGTCAATAATGGCTTGTTTCCCACCAAATTACCATCTTCAACCACCTTGGAAGTATTTGATGGAGGGGTTAAAACTGAATTTTCAAGTTTTAACTCAGTTCTGATGTTTTTATTTGGCTCTTCCTGTTGTAATTCATAAATTTCATCCGTAGAGACTCCTCTAGAACATCTAGAATGTGGTGTAGTGGAGCTCGTATAGCTTGTTTTCTCCTCGTACTCTTCTTCCTCTTCGTCCTCTACTTCTGCATTTTCTTCGTCTTCATCTCCACGATAGTGGTTGTTCACAAGTTCTTCGGGCTCTGGGTGTCGTTTTGAAGATAAATATTTGTGTTTTGGCTGCAAATTTGTATCTTGGAATTGAAGAACATTGCCAACTTGAAGATGTTGCAATTTCTCTAACACACGAATTATGAACAACATTAAAACATAAATAAACACAAATTTTAGCCTCAATTCAGGATTAGGTTTAATTATCTAACCAAAAAAGACTAACCAGTGCAGCCTTCAACTAATTCAGACCCTTTGAGTACATATTCAGCTCCTTCTGATGGATAAATAATATCATTCTCTGCCAAGTCATTCCATACATAGCCATTCTTGTAGCTCCTACAATCAAATATTACTAGTCATATAAGCATTCATTACACGCATAAATTTTTCGGGTCACCAACTTTCTTGACCTTCCGACATTGGACCGTAATTAGAAAAGCTAAATTTAACTTTCTTGACACTAAAAGTATAGACAAAAAAAAGCTACTTATTAATAACCTTTTTAGCTTAACAAAGCATGATCCATTGTCTCATGACTTCGACGAACCCTGTCTCTTTCACGGCGCACACATATATTTTCATGCAATGTAAGCATCTAATCTTCTTTAATAATCACTAGAACCAAAAGTAAGGAAGATTAAGAGTAAGATACCTTTTGCAAGACCAAGAATAGAGTGAAGGCACTCCTTTACCTCTTAGAACAGTAAGGCGCTCCATAACATCTGTTCCATTCATGCGATGAAACATCATCGTACAAATTTGTCTAAGGTGAAAATTTTCAAGAGAAAAGCGAGAAACGTTTTTAATACCTTTCAAACGAAGCTGTTGATGAACCAAATGAAATACTTCCATGTAATGTGGATGCTCAAGATGGCCATCTCTTGATAAATAGTAAACAACTTGTACTTTCTTGAATGTGGGTTTGATCCCTCTTTGTTGCATACATACTTTTGCTCTCTCTGGACTCATTTGTCTAAACCTTGGTCTCCCTGGAAAATCCATTAAAATAAGCAGCTTTTTTTTACTTCTCTGCTTATGTTGAAATTGAAAACACACCAAACCCTATTGCCCCTTTATAACGAATGTAAATGAGCAAAACAGATGTATAGGCTTGGATAGAGACAAATACAAATGTCTCGAACGCCGTGTCTACAGAAAATTCTTTTAATTTATAGAGAGAGTGTGTTAGTGATGGCAACGGAGCATGTTCGGGGCCGGATTTTGGACAACGGGGCGGGTTCGGGGCTTTCGCCCACCTTAGACAGAGTGGGGACGGAGCAACTTTTTGCCCCGTTTAATTTTTTTTATTTTATTATTATTATTATTATTATTATTATTATTTTTTTTTTTTTTAACATTCGATATACTTTTGTAGAATTTCAGGTAGTACTTCTATCGTAATCCTTTATTTGGCACATTTCTCCTGTTCAGGTTTGTAGCCCCTGTAATATTTGGTAATTATCCACCGTCCATGAAAAATCATATCAGAGGAGGACGTCTTGAAAATTAAATTATTTTTAATTTTTTTTCCCTTCACGGGGCGGGTTTGGGGCGGGGCATCCTCGCCCTGTCCCTCCCCGCATCCCATGACGGGGTGCACATCCCCGCCACGCCAACCCATTCAGGTTACCCCATTCGGGATGGGACGGGGTAAATTGCCATCTCTAGAGTGTGTGCATATATTGCGATTAACATTATTATTATTATATTTTAAATTTCAATAAAAATGGAATGTGTAATTGAAAAATTGTGAATTTCATAAAATATGTATTCAAAATTAATTGTTGACTTTAATTTAGATAAAAATCAAGATTTTAATCCCAACAAACATGGACATAATTGTATTTAATTAACCTTTTTGCAAACTGAGTCAACGTAGAAGTGAAACAAAGTTTTATCAAATTATTTTTAGACATATGGATTCAAATTTAGCTTGCAAATTGTCATTGAGGTGGATAATTGGATTCATTGTGAAAAGTTAAAGGGTTAACAAGCAGATAATTTAGATTTCAAATCGATCGACCAAGACAATGGGAGTCACGACAAGAATAACAAGGTAGAGATTCTAGATGTGCCTAATCCGAATGTGAAAGATGATTTTAGGGTATGATTGAAAACAAGTTGACCTTGGACTTGACTTTATATAATAAGACATTGACGATTAATCGAAAATTACTTAAGTAACATGAGAGTGTGTTACTAGAGAGCTTATTCCACTATCTGTCGCATTGAGAGCAGCAACGAATGAGATTGAGGTAAGAACCGACGTCCTATCTTTCTCTTCGAACATAAGGGATATGCTTATAACACTTTTGAATACATTTATTCAGATTGGGACGAAATACGGACTCACCTTATGTGTGTTTATTTATTAGTTTAATGTGTTGTAACTGAATATTGAACAAATTTGGCTGTTCTAACTTTTGATCAGTGGAAAAAGCAAGATACACATCTTATTGCAAGTAAATTTACTACTTTCAATAGCTAGAGGTGTGCAGAATCTAGGACTGAAACTAATCTACTAATTAATATGTAAATTTTTTTTTTTTTTTTTACAACGTGTCCGGGCTTGCGTCCGACTAGATCCTTGTCCCTGAACCTCCGGCCCCTCAGCAGTTCAGGGAGGTAAATCGCAGGATGTGCCCTTGTTGGCTCCCAGGTTCCCACAACTCATTTGGACTCCTTCCGCAAAGAGAGCTCTCTTCGCTGGGCGTTTGTTCAACCAAATGGCTTCCCCTCCATTTTAGCACCTAGTGTTAACTCCAGGAATCGAACTCTTCACCCTTGCTTTCAGCGTCCCTGCGAAGTGATTGTTCCACCAACTCGGATGTGCCCTGGGGGGCTAATTAATATGTAAATTTACTTTTACATGTTGTCGTCAACCCTTTATTAACATAAGACAATTTCCACGTGCTTTGTTAGCTGTAAGAGTATCACTGCAACAAACTACTAAACTTTTTGTTGTGGCAATCGTGATAATTAATTCATTTTTCTTCCTAACTTTTTACCCTACGGATCATGCAATTTAGGAGAGTAGGGCAAAATGACCGGGTCGTAGCTCATCAAGCCGTCTGAAGTTTGGACAAGTGTAAGCCCGACTTGCTTTTTTTTTTTTTTTTGAGACGATTTTTCCAGGTCATCATGCCTCAAGCTGTCTAAAGTTTGGACGAGTCTATATATATCATGAATGATTTTCTAAGTACCGGTGCTTAGCTTATGTTAAGCACCGGTGACATGACACACTGTTCACCAATTAAATGGTGTGTCATGTCACCGGTGCTTAACATATCCTGCCTGATGATAGGACATATGACAGACTTGAGCTCTTCTTCTTCCTTGGAACTTGCCGGGATGGTTTATTACTTTGCATTTGACTCTTTGATGGCAAAAAGCGGCCGTTTCCATCCATTAAAGACCAACTTGCATCAAAATTGAAAAATTATGGACTTTATAGTCTTAATAGGGACCCAAGTGCTCTAAGTGATACTTGAGGAGTTGCTGCGAGCTTACACTAACTTAGACAAGTATGGAAAAATTTCACCACTAGTCCCCAACTTATTTTTACTAGCAGTATATTGATCCTCAACATATTAAACCAACTTTTCATTATAATTTCACGGTTGTTCTTCAACCCAAATCTCTATTCAATAGTCACGTGTTACTCTCACATCACATGTCCAGCTTTACGAAGAAATATTTTGCTTTCATAATTCCACACTTGGCTCATAGTTTTGAAGTGAAACTTACTTTCTTTAAAGCACAAAATAATTTAACTCGGATTTAGACAAAATTATATGAGAACAACGTGTTTGACAATTACACCTTTAGTTGCAATGAATGCAAATTTGTTTGACGTGATGTACAATTAGCATCGTTCGTAAGATTTAACAGTGATGTAAGATTTTAAGTTAATGTTTCTAATAAAGTGATTGTTAATATAATAATTCGAAATTAGAGTAATGCTATTTGTTGTCACTCATTGTCTTTGTCATCCTACGTGACGGTTAGTAATTTAATGCATTAATGTGGTAATTTTTTATCGTTTTATACGTTAAATCACTAATTATTACATGTATACTACGTAGGATGATTTCAGTAGTGATCGATTATAAATAACATTATTCCCGATGAAATTTGCAAACTTGTCAAAATCTAGGAGGGGTACTCAGATTAGCAATGCCCTAGGGTCCAACCCTTCAGTAGATCTAAATACCCTGATTCTTTTGTCGCTGACATCTCCGTCGTGACCCCTCCTAAGTCCTAATGATTGTACAACTCTACTGTATCTTTTAGCCTATTGTCTCCTATTTTTTTGACTTTTTTAATTTCTATATTTCTAAATTATATATCTTTCTTATTTTCAATTATACATTTTTCAATAAAATAATATTATACATAAATTCAAAATTCTTGTTTATTTTTTAATCATACATTCTCATCAAAATATTATTTCAAAATGCATTTTGAATTAAAATCAGGCTCAAACAGGCATTTATATGTTTGGTCCCACTTTTTTCAAAAATTCATTTTTTTAAAAACTTATTTTTAACACATTCTTTAGTAAAATAATATTACACGTATATTTAAAATTTTATTTTTTTAATTTTTTAATCACACATTATCCAACAAAACAATATGTAAAAATGTGTTTTGACCAAAAAAATTGGGCTTAAGCAAGGACTTAATTTCCTCTATTTGAGAAAATATTTGTCTTGTTTATAATTTTGTTGGCAAAATTATTGGTTTACAGTTTACCTCAGCCTTGTACAACCTTAAATTTTTTTTTATTGTAGTTCAAAATATAGATTGACACGTAAATATTTTCAATCGATCACAATATGTCAAAATATAAACATTGTCCGTCAAATATAATCTACTTTACACTTTTCCATTAGACTGATTGACCCAATATTTAAGCATAATGGGTAGATTACTCTCTCTTCTCCCTCTTAAAAAAAATTCAAAATAAGTCTTTCGAAAAGCTTGAGTATATCAAGAATGGTTGGTTTGACACTCAAAAATATTAATTCGCAAGGATCGTCAAATGCACACAAAAACAAGACACAATTCACTTTACACCTACATTAGGCTTACGAAACCAAGATTTAAACATCACTGGTAAATAATTTTCTTTATTATCTTTCATTTTTTTTAAGATAGGAAATGTTGAGTTATTCTACACAAACAGGATCAAGGACAGGTTAAAAAACAAGGAGAACACGCGTCTACAAAGAATGAACAGTTTGGAAAAAAAAAACATTTAATCGCGTGCTGTCAAGTCAGTCTGTCCAACCCTTGCCTGTCTTTGAACCCGTTCAACTACATTATTCAAATATTATTATATCAATAAATGGTCTGTCAAATACTAATCCAACGTACAAAAGTAGCTATCGATTTGTTTCTCTATTTTTTCAAGACACAACTCTCAAAACCTAGAAACAACTTTACATATACACCATCATGCCCTACAACACTAGAGACCAAAAGAAGAAACTCTTGGATGCCCAATAAAAACCAGCCCTAAGCCCTAACACACAAATTTGAAGCCCAAAAAAATACAGTATTCTGAAAATTGGAGAGGGGTCACATATTCCAAGCCACAGAGTGGACAAGATGTGACTCAAAGCTCTTTTTCATAGGCTGACAAATTTTGATAAATTGTAAACGTTACACACAAAACTGCCCCGCCACAGTATCTAAATTTGTACAATTTCGAGTCTGATGTTATGTTTTATCTTTTCCTTGTCAGAAATTTTAATTATCTCAACATCATTACTAAAATGTCAAATTTATATTGCACGATTACTCTTTAACTTGACACTATCTTCCAATTTGATTTTAAAACTTTAGTTCGTACTAAGTCTAAGGGTGAAAAAAAGTATGGAATTGAATTACCAGTTTAGTCTAGTTTTATTTAGCCCCCCTTTTTTGTAGAGATTAGAATTAGATTTTTAGTAGATTTTGATAAAAAATGATGAAACGTATGATAGATAAATTATGAATCTCATAAAACATGGGTTAAAATTTATCGTTAACTTTAATTTAAATTAAAATTTGAGTTTTTATTTCTATCAAACATGGGCTTTATTTTAATGATTTCAAATACTAGAAATAGTTTCATCTGATTCCCAATTCTAATGCCCAAAACCTAAAACTTGAAATGAGCTGAACTTTTACGTTTTATAGATATTGAGAATCGTGTAGTGTAATAATTACATGGAAGAATTACCTAGTTTAAAGAATTGTGTCCATTGTTCTTTTTGAAAGAGGAATTAATGGATCTTGCTCTTATACAGTTCTATTCATAAGATTTTAGTTTTTCATTGATTTTATTTGATTGTTTTGGAACGGGACCAAACTCACGTTTAATTCTTAGTGTCTTTAGTCTCTATTGGATGGAATATGTCTATTTAATTGTTAACAATGTATTTCGAAAGAATAAAACTATAAATATTTTTTTATGACGTGGGAACCTGTAGCCGCTGCCCTTCGAGTACGCATTGGGTAAATTTTCATGCTGATATAATAGCCTGTAAACCATGCTAGTTAGAAATTGCACTAGGCAAGCCTTGTGCGACAGGTTCGACTGAGAAAATATTGGTAGAAAAATCAAACTCGTGATTGAAGGGTTCCACCCTCACCTATTTCACCAATTCGACCACCCCATGAGGGGCGAAAGAAACTGTAAATATTACTTTTGAGAGAGGGAGAGAGAAGAAAAATGACAGAAGTAAACAAGAAAAGGAACTCTACAAAATTCAAAGGTTGAAGATATTGTTGTTAAGAAAAAGAAGTTGGTGATCAAATTGTAATAGAGTTAATAGATGAAGAACTAATTGTAATTTTTTTGGCACTTAAATGTCTGTCAACTATTACAGCTGCTACAATTTGTTGTCCAATTGGTTTTTATGCGGTTCCAATCGAAGTGACTTTCCATCACACCCTTGGCATTTAATCCTGTTGACTTCATAATCAGACCAGGCCAAATAGTAGTTAGGTCAAAACCATATGCACTGAAGAAAACTACAAAGTTAGCTTCCGGGGCATAACTCAATAGTGTAAATGATAGAAGTGAGGTTATCTTACGTCTTGTTGGCAACCACAGTATATGGGTTCGATTCCTGAGACATGTAATTAAACATCTTGTAGGCGCAGTGTACAGGCAGATCTTGTTCCCTGGCCTGTTGGGGCACATCCCGCGATTTACCTCCCTCACAAAACTTTGAAGGTGGGACGGTGGAGGCCCTCAAGATTGGAGTTCAACCTTTAAGAAAACTACAAAATTATCCAGATGTTGCATTTCAATTTATCCTTTTTGTTTTTTTTAATGACGTGGATAAATGAAAAATCGCCAAATGTAGATCTATAAAAAATCGTTAAAGCAAATTCTATACATCTAGCATTGTTCTGGCAATTATATTGAAAATGTGGATGTCGTACGGATAGAAGTATCAAAATGGTCAAGTCCATTAGTGATGGACCTTTTGTCAAGGATCCAATCTTCTTGGGCCGCCACGTTGGGGGGGATTGAGCCGAATCAAACTGACTTGGCTCTTAAAATAATCAAGCTTGGTTCGTGTCCAAATCCCTGCTCGGCTCTCTGGCCAGTGGGTATCACGGGCTGAGCCAAACCGTCCATGAGCCGATTCCTTTTTCATTTTTTTTTTTTTTAACCTTAACAAAATCAGCTAAAAATAATTTTTTTACATAGAATTTAACAAAGTAAGTTGAAAAACGAGCCTGCTCGTGAGGCCCACTTGACTCATGGAAAAGGAAGTTGGTTCAACTTAATTCATGGCTTGTCTTAGAATGAGTCCAAACCGTCCATGAGCCGATCGGGACAAACCTAGCATGAGAGTGGCTTGACCCGTTTGTCACCTTACCCATTAGGCTCTATATAGTGCTAAATCTGGCTAATGGACAACTTAAAAATACATACAAGTTTTATAGTAATTTGTACTATCATTTTTAATATAAACAAGCTAAAATACAACGAATTTAGCTATTATTAATAATTTCATTGTGTTATATATGCAATTTATTGAGTAAATTTTTATTATAAAATCAGAGAAAAATAATGATTTTTGCTGTAATTAGGTGTGAAGTAAAAATTGAGAAAATACATGAGGCACAGAAGATCAATATCAGAGAAAAATAATAATTTCTGCTGCAATTAGGTGTGTAGTAAAAAGTGAGAAATTACCATAGTTATTAGACTTGATTCGAGCATCGACTATGACAAAGTACTGGATCTCGGGTTACTAGTTGGGCCGATGGGTCATTGCATAAAAATCTATAAAAAAATTAAAAGCATAAATTTTTTTTTTTGGAAAAATTATATTTTTAAAGTTACTTTTCACTAATTATTTAGGTTTATAAAATAAAGTAAAAGTTTAGACCAAAGTTTTTCATAAAAACACTTCTAGAAAACTTATATAATATATATGATTCATTGCATACATTTAAGTTATTGCACAAAAAAATTATTAATCTACTCTACTATTCCAGTGGTGAGGAACTAACTATTTTCCTTGGAGGTGCAAGGTTTAATTTCATGGACCCTCAAAATTTCAAAAGGTAATTCGGAAACCAGTAAATCGAGCTGATGATTTTCTCGGTCAAAGCTTGTTTTTGATCGAGTCATGTGCATTTTCATTAAATTAATAAACCCAGCTCGAACAAGAGCTCGGGTCACCAGTTTTTTGGTTCGGGCCGACCGGTTCGGACCTGGTTTTATAACTATGGAAATTATATGAGGCATAGACACTCAATATCATGTTAAGGTGAATTCCACTCATCCTTACATAAAAGTTGTACTTATAACTTTTAAACTTTAATTATTTTTCTTATGCATCAATTTATTGTTAAGAAACAATAAATAAAGTAAAACACTTGGACGGTGACATCAAGCCATGCTTCTTTAAAAGGATGATGCGTGAATGCAACATCAACGAACCAAAATATATTTCACAATAAATTTAAAGTGTATTAAAAAGTATTATATTTATTTGTACTTGAGATGATAATTCTTAGGGTTCACTTGACAAATTTTGAAAATTCACAAACTACATTTGAGATTATGAAATTATTTTTGGATATATTTGAATAATTTATTGAAATTAATTTGTCAAATCAGAAGAGTTTTAGAGGAAGGTGACGTAAGATAATTTCATCAGAAAACTTTGTTTTCAAATGGGACTTTACACTAACGGGGTGGGAAATGTGTTATTCTCTGGCATCATCATTTGAAAAGGGGGAAATTCCAATATGCAATAACACCATCATTTTCCACTTAAAGAAAAAGCTTATATGATTTGCCTTTTTTAGATAAAATGGACGATTCTAAAGGAACAAGTGACATATTTTTTGGAGAAAAATTCTACTTGTACATAATTATTACACATAATGGTGTTCATAATGTGGTGTGACAATCATCTGATTATTGATGTGCAAGTGTGAGATTTGAATTAATAGTTGGATTCAGTGTCACGTGTAATTATGTACACCATTATGTACATGTAGCAATTTCATTTTTTGGATTCACCATTGTTCAACATTTGTATTCACTCTAATTTTATGAAAAATGTGCACACTTGCTATAGAGGTATGAATAAGTTTGATACACTAAAACTCACATTATAATAATAAGATGTAGAAATTTATTAGTAGCATTCTCAATCAATCAGGTGATTTTCTTCTCAACTACGGGATCCATACCCAAAATTGTTACAAGAATACCATTTAGTTATTTAGTCCCTATTTGATTTTGATAACAATTAGTTTTTTTAGTAAATTTTAATAAAAAATGTGTAATTAAAAAAGTTAATAAAAGTTATGAGACTAATAAAATATGTGGTTTGAATTAATTATTAACATTGATTTATATTTTTATTAGGTTTTTTTAGTTAAATCAAACAAAAGGTTATTTATTCTAATACAATACTGTTTAGTACTATATAATTTATCTTACCAATCATATCGTATGTGATTTTCAAAGTGACTCTCACATATTCAGTATGTGAAGAATTATACCCGTTTTTGTAAAGATATAATCATAGTTTATATACTTTATATCGTATTACGTCTTGTTTAAATATTAAACTACCTCATAAAAAATTTAAATTGTGAAAAGGAATACAGAGTTTTATAATTATATTTATTTCCTTTTCATTTAAAAGATTAATTATCCTACTCATTTTCCTCGAGGTAATCATATAAATGTTATTTCAAGCTTTACAATCCAACAAGAATTTCCAAAACATTAATAAGTTGTCCAAGTAACACTAAATACTATGACATCATCATCTAGGTTTATGAACATAAAATAAAAAACTTGTACAATTGATCGTTTATCCATTTGTTCGAGTAGTAAATTAATCATCAACCTTTTAAAAATTAGTTAATTGGCCCACAATCTCTTATAAAAATTTCACAAGTCTCTGATTACATAAACGTCAAAGTCTATATTGTCATGTGACGCTTAAATCTATTTTATTCTTCAAATTAAAATGGAGCCGAAAAGTTTGAAGTTAAGTATAAGTCCATAAAGACCACATTCCGACAACGTACATTTGAACATTTTTTATTGTTGAAGGTTCAATTTGCAACTAAGTTGAAAGGTCGGGGATTAACTCTACTATGACTAACTTACGACTCGAACAATATATTGACGCCAATAGTGCAAATTTTCATATAAAATGAAAATATAAATGAAATATAAAAGATTAAAAGAATGAGACATCCTACCACATAAGAATTTACCACTTGGAGATTCTAACAATGGTTCATTTTAATGGTCGGCTCCATACAATATGCTAGTCTATACTGGTATTGCTTAAGTTGTCATATTCATTGGTTAATGTTATCTATTGTTTTCTTATTTCGTCAAAAAGCACTATGTTAATGGACCAACATGGTCCCAATAATTGACACATTTTAATTTCTTTTATAATAATCGTTCAAAATGATTAATAAATTCTATACTTTTAATTGATAGGTCATTCTCTAAATATCATATGAGAAACGTTTAATTGTTCATATATTAAAGTAATCGAATTAAAAGAATTAAAAAAAAGAAAAAAGAAAAAAGAAAAAAGAAAAAAGGAAAAGAGAGATCAATGTAAAAGTGACAAGTGGACGGAGTAAACTTGACATGAAAAAAAAAAAGGAAAATAAAGAAAAAGTTGTGATAATTCTTAGAACACTGCCAATATGGACTTAACTATGGAATCCAATTAAAAATTTATTAAAGAAATTTTGTAGTCCTTTTCAAATATTAATATACAATACTCTGGTTGCTATTTAATTGACACATGAATTATTCAGTCATGTTTGGATCCCAATTAAAGGGTCTCAATTATTTAATACACATATCAATTAAATAATAGAAGAGAATATTTAGTACTCAATAATATAATTTAAGAGTACTAGAAAATTTTCTGTTTTCAAGACTCAAAATCAATAAATAAACTAACTCGACCGTTGATTTAAAAGTTAATGGATCAAGGATTAAGGGGTGAATTAGGTTGAAATAGGTTATAAAAAATTTAAATAGAGAAAAAAAAAAAACTATGAGTAAATTGTTTGAATTGGGCAAATCCGTTAATTCTTTAGTTATTTTAATGCGTTTAAAATTTTCTATTTTGTATATAATTGAATTAGATTCCGAAATCATTCCAATTTTACAGTTGAACAAGTCGACATGGTCTTATTCTTATTTTCAATCATCTTGAAATCATATGTTATGAAAAATTTCTAAGACGTGTTTATCCCTGAAATGTAATATACAATGATACTATAATAATCATGAAAGACTTTCGATGACAATTATTATCACATTTTCTATGACAATTGTTATGAAAATTCAATATTGAAAATTTTAAATAGATAAAAAATGATCCATTGAATAGGATTCATGCACTACAATATTGAAAAGTTTACCACCTTTGGTGAATCATAAAATACATGGACATATTATTAACTTATTCACCAATTAAATGGCGTGTCATATTATCGATGTTTAATATAAGCTAAACACCAGTGTTTAGGAGATAATCGTAAAATTTTATTTTATAGTATATTTTATGGCATATTTGATATGATATTGTTCGTGTGATACTCGCAAGCGTACATGATCGTTGGCAAGTAATAATAAGTGAGTTAAGAGTTATCGTCCCACAGAGAATAAATTTAATTCAAGTTTACTAGTTTCGTATGGAATTTTAGTTATGAAAACAAAATAAATATTTTGATTTGATTTAAACTAAACTAATCTAAGAAAGCAATAAAAATTGGGATTTTATTAAATTATGGAGGATTGTATTGGATTTTCACTCCGCTTATTGCTATTTATTTCAATTCTTGATTCGTAATCTAATTTCTTTCACGAGTTCTTGACAATCGACAACACTAATATGTTAAATGTTCCTTTTTCAAGATACACCAACCTATGATTAATGCGATCTGATCCTATTCCTAGTCCGAATTTATATGCAAATCATGCATTTAGTTTAAGTTATCAATATGATTGCATGTATGATAGATATTATTCATAATCCTAACTATACATGTTAATTTTGCCACGTTCAAAACTCATTGTGAGTATTCCTACACTACAACAAGTAACTAACTATTCAATTGATGGACAAACAATTCAATAGTGCAATGGGAATGCAAAATTAATCAAGTAACACACGAATTAAACTAAATACTTGTCTTGAATTAAAATAAATAAATAATAGGGTTCATCTCATCCAATACAATGAAAAAACTAACCTAACATATTAATATATAAATTACAAGAAAAATAATAGAAAAATATCACCCGAATCATGAAAAAATACAAAAGATGTTGATCTTCACGTCCAAAGTTGAATTTGTCAAAACTTGATGTAATTGAACTTCAATTCCTTGCTATGACTTGATCTTCTTTTTCAAAATATAGCAGTTAACCCCTTGTTCTTGATGGATTTGATGAAACTATTGTGTATAAAGAGACAAGAGAGAGATCCTTTCATTGCTGCCCATATCTTGTATTTATATGATGAAATTAGATCAAAATTTATGTCCAAATTGTCTTCCAAAAGAGTTTGAATCAAATAAGGAAAGTTGCTTTTGCGCACACATAATTTTATCTCTGCACAACTTTCAGTATTTTGATCATAACTTTCTCTTTCGATTTCCAATTCAGGTGATTCAAAGTGCATTGAAAAGATAATTAAAAGATATACAATTCTTCTAGAAATATAATTTTTCCAATTCAAACGTTCTTCATCCGAAAAATGGGTCTCAAGTTGACCAAAAATCTTGAAAATATCCTATATGATTGGATGTCGATTTATGGTAATATTCTAATCACATTCCTTTCCTTTTTGACTCCAATTTGCATTCAATTGACTCCTATTAATCTTCAAAGTATCTTTTGTGATCCAAATCAACCATTAGATATTTATACTTTGGTCCCCATACTTTGGATTTGCTTCATTTAGCTATTTTTCGTTTTTTTTCCAATTCTTCTTTGAAACATGAAATTTTCCTAATAAAAGCAATAAATAACAAATCAGGTACTAATCCGTTCAAAGAATAACAAAATATCATCATATAAGATCCCAAATAAGTGTAAAAACTACACTTATCAAATATACCATGTTAAATCTTACTGTATAGTACAATAACTATTTTTTTTTTAATATTATTCAATGTTATCTAATCGATCTTCCAAATATTCAACGTAGAAATGGACTGAAATCTCAATTTTTTATTTTTATTTTTATTTTTAATTTGTTGACATGCTAAGGTATATTTAATTTGGTGAGACACTTCCTTTCTATTTCGCATTTATTATTGTAAGCTGTATCTCTCAATGGTATAGCCCACATGCTCAATTTAAGCTTCCCCTCAGACTTTGGAAACTCATTCCCCCAACATCACAATTAAAATTGGAATATTTAAACATCCCATTCAATGTTTTAATAATTTAATCTTGTCTTTTAATACTTTAATGATATCAATAAAAGTTAACCCCAAATATTATTAATAATTTATGTAGTTCAAAAATGTGGTGCATATGTCCAATCAAGCATCAATTACACATTGGTTAGTGCTACAAGACTATTTGTTCATGTAGCAAAGAAATTGAGAAAAACGTAGTGACAATGTGAACGACATAGAAAAGTTGACTAGTTGAACTATTGTAAATTCACCATCCAAAAGATGAGTTAGCAAAAACATTGGGGCAATGACGACATACTTCAGAAGTAAAAAATAATTGATTTTTGATATCCCGAGTTCTTATTGAACCTCGTGAAATGAAGGGTCATGTTAAAGTCTATATGGTAGTCTATCTTGGTGTACTCTTTATTTATATATGGGACTGTATCTAACCATACAAGTGATATAAATTAGTTTCTATGGACGAATTTTCTTAGTTGGAACGCGTGACGCTACACGACAAGTACTACATAAATGATCATGTAAATTATATATGTCACGGATAATATGGTCTACCAACAAAGGGGACGACTCCGATGAAAGCACATATTTAAACTTATAAATAGTGATTATTAGTGTCACTACAAGGCATTTAAACTACAAAATGAAAAGAATCCATATTGCGCCCACCATTACCCTCTTTAGCTTCTAGATCATAAACTAACATAAATGCATAAGTGTCACATTGGTGCAAATTGTAGACTAGCACGCATTAATGCAGCACATTAATTTCATGTTGAGATTAAATTTATATCTAAAATGCCAACTTGTACGTTACCTTTACACTTGGACACAAACCTTTAGCATCAAGATCACCGAGCCAATAAAAAGGATCGACGGCTTTTGATTTAAAAAATGTGTGGTGATTGATTTGGCAAGTGTTTAGAGAACTGTATATCTTTACCTTTACCTATGTCCTCTTCATATATATGAGAGAATTTTGGGGGAATAAAGATTGGGGCCTATAGCTCTAAATCCACCCATTGCCTTTTTTACTTCTTATCATGACTCATTGTTTAGTTATGGTAGATTTATTTTTTATTTTTTATTTTATTTTATTTTTTTTTATGAAGTTTATTTCCTTGTGCAGCTAAGTTTTCTTGTTGGGATTGATTCTAAATGATTTTCCCTTATATTTAAGAATCATAACATGCTGATTTTCAGGATTTATAAGGTGATTTCCTTATCAAACATGTTCTTCATTATTTGCAAAACTATAAGTTCAATTTCCATGGTTTGCAAAAGTTTATGACGGATGAGTGTTCGTCTGTTTGGTGGTGCTTTGCAATGAACATAGTTGATACGAACAGGAAAGGCGAAGCTAGATGGATAGGAGCTTTGACGGATATGATGCCAAATATGTGGATCAACCACCTTTTTTTTTCTTAGTTCAGAGTCAAAGGGACCTTCGTTGTCACGCATGACGTCCACGTGAAGACATCGTTGGATTTAGGTGGTAAAAAAAATATGGCTTACGACTTTTTTATTAAATTAACTTTGAACGATTAAAAGATAGTGAAAATATTATTTAAAAAAGTTGCGTCATTATGTCATTGGCATATAAAAAGGAAAAGAAAAACCAATCAAATTATAAAGAAAAAAAGACAGAAAATTATTAAAAAACATGAAAACGATGTCATGATGTATAACCTATTAAACAAAATCAACGACTCAGATTCATTCCACCCCCCTTTTAAATCCTGTTAATCTCCACTTCCTGATCCTCCACTCCTCCATTATCACCACCCCCACGCCACGCCACGCCACCTCACCCTCCTTTTCACTGCCAAAGGACTGATGTTGGGCAAGAGGACAATAAGCATGTCGGGAATAAATGCTTCCACCGGAGAAGTTCCGCCGCCGTTGGGGCCTCAAAATCGTATGATCGGCGGTGGTGGAGTTGAAACTGTAATTACGCGTCCGCGTGGATATAATAAAGGATCAATAGCTACGATGCCTACGGGATTCTCCATGAGTGGTGGTTCAGGTGATTCCGCCACTATAGAGACGGCGGATTTCTTGACGACCTGCGGCCTCTGCAACCGCCATCTGCCGCCAGGTCGTGATATCTACATGTATAGGTATCTCCATATCGGAACTCTCTTTCTCAACCATCCCGCCCCATGAAAATGGCTTGACATGACATCATCATCATCGTAAAGTGTAACGGATTAAGCCCAAACGTTGAAAGTATTGTGACTTTTGAGATTTTTTTGCTATCTTTCTGTTTGGCTGTGTGAATATAGGGGTGATGCAGCATTTTGTAGTCCAGAATGCAGAGAGCAACAAATAAAACAAGACGAAAAGAAAGAACGTCGCTCCATGGAAGTTTCGAGGAAGGCTGAAAGTCATCATCACCACTCTAAAGTGGCGGCAGCCACTGCCTGCGTCGGACACCTCCGGCGATAGCGAGACAGTGGCAGCAGCTTAAGGATGGAAATTATGCTGACAACCATCGATTAATGGTCAAATACTCATATTCACTAAATAATAGTGTGTATTCGATCCGTTAATGATATGGTGACACGTTTAGTAGGAAAGAACAGATAGTAATAGACAATATTACGAAATATTATCTTGCTCATCCTATGGCCTAGTTCAGTGGTACGTATATGCCCGATTATCTGTCGATGATTATTATCGCTAGACATTCAGTTTTGAATGTTATTTCAAGATAGAAGGGAAAACAATTAGATATTCAATTTGAATGTTATTTTGAATGATGAATAGTGTGATTTAATTATCTTCAAAGAGTAAAAACAACTATGAGTGGAATCATTGGATTTAGCAGGGAAATATTTTACTTTCTATTTTGTTTATAGTTGCAAAATATTGCATTTTAGTTTTTGTTAAAAAAAATTGTAATACCCAAAATTTTGTACGCATGTAAAGTAAGTCAAGCGAGACAAAGGTGGAGAAACAAGACAATCTTTATTCCTTTTTTTTTGGTTTGTTGCCGTGGCAGATTCAAAGTGGGGGCAATGAGGTAAATTGCCCCATTATGATTTTAAAAATTTAGTTTTATTTAAGGAAAATTTTAAATTTATAAATTTTTCAGAAAATATAAAAAATGTAATTTAAAAATATAATTAACATTTTTCTTGTAATCTAGTGGTAAACTATCAATTTTTCATTGGATGGATTCAGGTTCAAATTCGATCTCTCTCGATATATTTCTTTTGAGAATTTGTTAAATTCGTTTCTAACCTTTAAAAGAGCTTTTTATTCCCTAACATGTAGTTCCATTCGCATATTTTATGTATGGTTACTCCGTGATTTGTTTTATGTTTTCCTAACAATTTTTCTTTTTGTATAAAGTGAACGATATTATAGCTTTCTTCAATTATCATATTCTCTATAAAATATCGCCTTGATGTCGATTGTCTTAAATGACCATCATAGTTTAGTGTGGTCGGCGCCGTAGCTAAAATTCTTGGCTATGCCCCCTATTTTTGGGTTAGAACTTGGGATCAATTTTTTTTTTGAGATTGGGAAGCTTTAATGAAGATCAAAGTCGGGCCAAAATAAGCCATGCCTCCAGTTTGATTAAACTTTGGAAGAAATTATAAATAGACTAAAAGAACAAACTATTAAATTTTTTTTTTCCCTGAACACAGAATAAGCTATTTCAGAATATACTATACAACCTCCACACGCTCATTTTTATTAATTTTTATTTAATATAATTGCCATGCATTTTATAACACATTGAGTATTATATTATGTTATACATATCTCATCGTCTCTGCCACTTGTTACAGTATATTACATGGATTTCATTGCTTGTTTCTCTGACCACCACTGATATCGTAACATACCGTGCCACAAATGTAAATCTTTAATATCAGGCCACCGCCACCTCCATCAAGACCGCCACAATCTCCATCACCTACAAAAATTTAGCCCTTCCCACGACTACCGCATGCTAAGAATCAAGCCTCCACACCACCACCACTGCCCCATGACCATAAACCACTACCTCTAAAACATTAAATCACCCCACCACCATTAAAAAAAGGCAATATTTATTAAATTATAAAATAATAGTAATATAGTTGAAATCTTAAAACTATATGTAGTTTATTGAGTAATTTTCAAGTAAATTGCGGTAACTATACTTTCACCAAGTGTCAATTAGATAATCGTACTTCAACTTTGTTCTCTTGGATAACTACAACTTAATTTGATTTCAGTTAGGTAACTAATATTCAATTTAACGTAACTTTGTCCAATTCCACCAACAGAATTGATGAGGTGGGTGGCAATCAATAATGGTCACCCTATGTAATCTTAGTTGCTAATAAGGAATCAGTATAACTTTGGTAAAATAAACGATGTCACTATTTTATTTAGTTATTTATTGTCAAGTCATCATTTCCTTTGGACTAAGGGGTGGAATGGGACAGAGCTACCGATTGAAATTGTTGACTTCAAAATTTGTAAGACTGATCTTGAGCAAACTTTAAGAAAAAGGGTGATTTATTGCTAAATGGGCCATAAATCAATTGAGAATATGTAATCGTGTAATGAGTTTGAATTCACATCTTGAGCAAACTTTAAGAAAAAAGGTGATTTATTGCTAAATGGGCCACAAATCAATTGAGAATATGTAATCGTGTAATGAGTTTGCATATGAATTCACTTGTCCTTGGGGTAACAATTCCTTTACTATTTATACATATTTTCAGCCGAAATTACATCAAATCAATCAAATCAGCTACAGTACCGAGCTCGAAACTCAAGTCGCCGAATTCTCATTTGATTGGTCGACGAGGTCGGTGGCCATGTGTCAATGTTTTCTTCAGGTAATGCTGACCCTCAGGCAACTTGGAGATTCCGAGCTATGGATTGGTGGCCATGGGCGGCGATGACGTCACTCCTAATGAATGTGTTGATTTGAGAGATTGATGTGACAGGGGTAATCATGATGTCTCCTGAGATTACAGCGGCAACGAGCTGAGGATCTTAGTCGAACTCATATCTACTTGAGATGGGGCCCATGAACATTTCTCATGAGATCGGAGTTCGATGGTCAACATAAATCATATTAATAAGTAGTTATCCAATTAAATAAAATTTAAGTTCAATTTCCTAATTGATACAATGAAGGTATAATTAGCATGAATGAAATTTACCGTGTAAGTTTTAAACCTTTTGGTTAAATAAAATTTAAGTCCAATTTCCTAATTGATACAATGAAGGTATAATTAGCATGAATGAAATTTACCGTGTAAGTTTTAAACCTTTTGGTTTAGACAGGGGTCGACCAGGTGGACCTAGTAAAATCAACATAGCAAACTTTCACACCAATTCAAATTAATTTTGCTTCAATAGTTAATTTAGGGAATACTTTTTGGCATTATTATAATGTGAAAATCAGAACCCATATTTATTATATTCTCCGAATAGAAATTAACCGCTATAAACTGTTATGGGTATATATTTTATCTTTTCGTTACATATTTCATAATTAAGAATCTAACATTTTAGATAAGTTTATTATATGGTGACAATATGTGACTTCTAATTGTAAAATTACGAAAGACTTGACTTTAAACATATAAATAGTATCTATCAAGTAATATATATGTTACAAGAAATCTCCATGACGTAGAATGACCACACAAGGACATTGGAGGGGGCACGTGGATCGTCAAGACAACGTTATTATTGGGTGAAAATAGAATGAGTAGTGCTTCAGGTACAGGCAAAGGCTCACAGGCCTCTGCCAGGTTAGACACATTGGTGGGGCCCGCTCATTTTTTAAAAAAAGTATAAGTTGGACCCACCGACCTCCCTCTACAATAGGGCTGATAAATTTAATGATGCTCATTTTTAGAATAATTTAGAATTACTTGCCTACAATATCCTAGAATTCCTTGGTAAGCAAGTATAATAAAAAATTAGAATTGTCTAGATTCCACTAGAGTAACTTGGACACCAAAAAATCTTGTATAAATTGTAGACACTTGTAGAATTCTTTAGAAGATGTGATAAGAGTCTATAAATAGGGCATGATCCCTCATTTGTTTGTAAGAAAAAAAGAAGCTAGACAAGGCTCAAGCTATTGTAAGCCATCATCATTCTAATAAAATTCCTTTCTACTACCCACTTTATCCACCAAATTACTTTCTACCAAAATCTTCCAAACTATTAACTTTCAATAAAAAGCCAACTACTTTTTACCTCCAAAATTATTCCATACAAAACATCATCAATCATCCTATCTCATCACTACAACAACACAAAAACTATCAGTGGTATCAGAGCCAGGTTCGATTGATATTGGGCGTACGCATATATGATGGCAGACGCTTTCCGCTCATCAATTCCTGTCCCAACATTTAATGGGGATAACTATGATTTTTGGTCTATCAAAATGAAGACCTACTTTTGTGCTTAAAATTTATGGGATGTCGTCAACGATGTGTATACTAACCCAGATGACATTTCCACTTTAACTTCCGCACAAAAGAAGGAACTTAAGGAGAATCAACAAAAAGATTCTCTAGCATTACTTTCTCTACAAATGAGCTTGCCGGATACATATTTTCCAAGAATTATGGGAGCCAAAACAGCGAAAGAAGCATGGGATAAGTTGAAGGAGGAGTTCTACGGCAGTAACAAGGTACGTACCTGCCGCCTTCAAACTTTAAGAAGGAATTTTGAAAATCTAAAAATGAAAGAGTCGGAAACCGCAAAAGATTATTACTCAAGAATAGATGAAATAGTAAATCAACTAAGGTCTTATGGTGATGATGTTCCCGAAAAGAAGGTTGTTAGAAAAATTTTAATTACTTGCACAGAAAAATATGATCCAATTATTGCAGCTATTGAGGAATCCAAGGTTATATATGAATTAACAGCTGCAGAATTAATGGGATTATTAGAAGCTCATGAAAAAAGATTAGAAAGGCTCTATGAAATGGAGATAGAAAACGCTTTTCAATCGAAACTTAATATGCGGTTTCAAAAATCTAAAGAAGGTGGAAGAAAATTTAAAGAGAATTTGAAAAATAAAGAAATTCAAGGAAAAGAAGTTGATAAAAGCGATAAGTATTCTTCATGCAGTATTTGTAAAAGAAAAGGTCATCAGGAGAAAGATTGTTGGTTTAAAGGTAAACCACAATGTCGTAACTGTAGAAAATTTGGACATGAAGAGAAATTTTGTCGCCTTAAACAAAATCATCAAGCTAATTTCTCTGAAGAAAAGGAGACAGAAGGAAATCTATTTTATGCCTCCACGAAGAATGTCTCTGAAAAGAAATTAGATACGTGGTATCTAGATAGTGGCTGCAGTAATCACATGACGAAGGATGAAAGTATTTTCTGCAGTCTCGATAAAATAAATACAAAAATAAAAATTGGCAATGGAAATTTTATAGAGGCTACAGGTAAAGGTACTATTGCCGTTGATACAAAAAAGGGCAAGAGATACATTAATGAAGTTCTCTTAGTCCCTACTATAGATCAAAATCTACTAAGTGTAGGTCAGATGATGGAGAAAGGATACAGTATACATTTTGAAGGAGATTATTGTACAATTTATGATAAGAAAGATAAACATCTGGTAATTGCAAACGTCAAAAAGCGGGAGAACAGATACTTTCCAATCCAATGGAGATACGCAGACAATGCGGCAATGGCGGTGCAAGTAGATGAGTCATGGTTGTGGCATAAAAGATTTGGACATTTCCACTTCCATGGGTTAAAGATTTTGAAGCAAAAGAGCATGATGAGAGAATTACCAGTCATAAAAGAAATTGATGAAATTTGCGAAGGATGCTTGAGTGGGAAACATCACCATCAACCATTTCCATCTGGAAAAGCATGGAGAGCCAAAAAGTCTTTGGAGTTGATACACACGGATGTATGTGGCCCGATGCGTACTCCATCACATAACCAAAACAGGTACTTCATTCTATTCATAGATGACTATACTAGAATGACATGGGTATATTTCTTACAAGAAAAATCCAAAGTATTTGAGATTTTCAAAAAGTTCAAAAGCTATGTCGAAAAGCAAAGTGGTTGCAAAATCAAAACTATCAGAAGCGATAGAGGCAGGGAATATACATCAAATAAATTCAACAAGTTTTGTGAAGATGAAGGAATGGAGCATCAACTTACTGTTGGGTACGCACCGAAACAAAATGGCGTGTCAGAAAGAAAGAACAGAACAGTAATGGAGACAGCTAGAGCTATGCTGATGGAGAAAGGTCTTCCAAAAACATTTTGGGCAGAAGCAGTAAGCACTGCAGTGTATCTACTAAATCGATGTCCGACAAAGGCAGTGCACGACAAAACACCAGTTGAAGCATGGAGCGGACGAAAACCATCAGCAAAACATCTCAGAGTTTTCGGCTGCATCTGCTACACACATATACCTCATGAGAAAAGAGGTAAGCTGGATGAAAAGAGTGAAAAAGGAATCTTCTTAGGTAATAGTACTCAATCAAAAGGCTATCGAGTATATAACCTAAGAACAAAGAAGCTAATTATAAGTCGAGACGTAAAGTTTGATGAAGATGCCACCTACAACTGGGAGACTGGTCAAATTGAGAAAAAAGATGTCAGCACCCTTACACAACCACAAAAGCAGGAGAGTGATGTTGAGGAGAACAATCAACCAGAGTCTCCGCAGCATACAGTTATAGAAGAACCAGTTGACTCACCAGAATCATCGCCAAGAAAGACACGAAGATTATCAGAAATATATGAAAGATGCAACTTGATGATCATAGAACCTGAAAGCTATGAAGCAGCTTCAAAACAACCAAAATGGAGAAATGCTATGGATGAAGAAATAAAAATGATCGAGAAAAACAATACTTGGGAGCTTGTAGATCCTCCTCAAGATAAAGAAGTCATAGGAGTTAAGTGGGTCTACAAGACAAAACTCAATGCTGATGGCTCAATTCAAAAACATAAAGTAAGACTAGTTGCCAAAGGATACTCACAGCAGTTTGGCACCGATTACACTGAGACATTTGCCCTTGTTGCACGTCTCGATACTATAAGGGCGTTAATTGCACTAGCCGCACAGAAAATGTGGAAGATTTACCAGCTGGACGTCAAATCGACATTTCTTAATGGTTATCTTGAAGAAGAAATTTATGTGGAGCAACCTCAAGGGTACGTGGTTCGAGGTAAAGAATATAAAGTTTTCAAACTAAAGAGGGCACTATATGGATTAAAACAAGCTCCGCGAGCTTGGTACAGCAGAATTGACAACTATTTCACTAAACAAGGATTCAAGAGGAGCTAAAGTGAACCAACTCTATACATCAAAAACCAAGGTACAAATAGTACACTTATAATCTCTTTATATGTTGATGATCTCATCTACACAGGGAATGATGAGAAGATGATCAAGAAATTCAAGGAAGATATGATGAAAACGTTCGAGATGACTGATCTGGGATTAATGCACTATTTTCTTGGGATCGAGGTAACTCAATCTAAAGATGGGATATTTATAGCTCAGAAGAAGTATACCACCAATCTATTAAAAAAGTTCAAGATGGAAGGTTGCAAAACAGTAACAACACCTCTGGATAGCAACAAATCACTCAGAAAAGAAGACGGTACTCCAAAAGCAGATAGTTCACAATTTCGAAGCTTAATTGGAAGTTTACTCTATCTAACTGCTACAAGGCCAGACATAATGTATGCAACCAGCCTACTTTCAAGATTTATGCAAAATCCAAGTCAAGTTCACTATGGAGCTACAAAGCGGATACTAAGATACCTCCAAGGAACAAAGGACTATGGAATAAGGTATGAGTCTACGTCTGACTCAAGACTACTTGGGTATACTGATAGCGATTGGGCAGGATCAGTAGATGATATGAAGAGCACATCAGGCTATGCATTCACACTAGGTTAGGGAATATTTTCTTGGGCATCAAAGAAACAGGCAATGGTTGCACAATCATCAGCTGAAGCAGAGTATATTGCAGTAGCAATGACTACGAGTCAAGCAATATGGTTAAAGCGCATACTTGAAGATATGGGAGAGCCACAAAATGAAGCAATAAAGATCTACAGCGACAGCAAATCAGCTATAGCAATGGTCAAGAATCCTGTATTTCATAGCAGAACAAAACATATTGGCATCAAGTATCACTTCATCAGAGAAGCTGAAGCAAACAAAGAGATAGAACTTAAACATTGCAAAACTGAAGAACAATTGGCAGACATATTCACGAAGGCGCTACCACGAGCAAAGTTCGAGCTACTACGAGAAATGATTGGAGTTACCGAAATGAGCATCAAGGAGGAGTGATAAATTTAATGATGCTCATTTCTAGAAGAATCTAGAATTACTTGCCTACAATATCCTAGAATTCTTTGGTAAGCAAGTATAATAAAAAATTAGAATTGTCTAGATTCCACTAGAGTAACTTGGACACCAAAAAATCTTGTATAGGTTGTAGACACTTGTATAATTCTCTAGAAGATGTGATAAGAGTCTATAAATAGGGCATGATACCTCATTTGTTTGTAAGAAAAAAAGAAGCTAGACAAAGCTCAAACTATTGTAAGCCATCATCATTCTAATAAAATTCCTTTCTCCTACCCACTTTATCCACCAAATTACTTTCTACCAAAATCTTCCAAACTATTAACTTTCAATAAAAAGTCAACTACTTTTTACCTCCAAAATTATTCCATACAAAACATCCTCAATCATCCTATCTCATCACTACAATAACACAAAAACTATCAAGGGCAATACTCAAATAGAATGAGCATCACAATAATTGCTTTGTACAGGCAAAGCCCGAGTATCAAACTTCCTCAAGCTCTATCGCCTTGAGGCCGAACCTTTGTGTTCGACACCTTAAATCGAATTCAAAACACTTATCAACTGGGCAGTGTAAAAGTATCTTGTTAACCATATAACAGCATGAGGAGAATGTCATGTACCAAAAATAGTTAGAAGAACATTTGAGAAGTGATTTTGAGAATCTTATGAAATAACAATAACTCAAGGGATGTGAGGTGATAAACCTTAGCTAAACTCTAACTCATCCTAGTCTTTACTTGATAGCAGTTATCACTGTAAATTAGCTTTTCGAAGTTTTTGTGATCGATAAAAGGCTCGGGAAAAAAAAAATGGACAAGGAGATGATTGAGAGAATTGGCTTCAACTTTTGAGATCAACAATTCACCTTTGTGACACTTTATTTAAAAGTGAGTCCAAGATTGGGGTTCAAATGGCATGATAATTAAGTTTTACTTTAACCATAAAAATATCTCCCCCTTTTTTAGGGATTAAATTTAAGATTTTAATTAAAATTAAAGTTAACAATTAATTTAATCACTTATTTCACGAGGATGACAACTTTTCAATAACATATTTAATCAATTTTTATCAAAATTTATTAAATAACTGATTTTAATTCCCACCAAATTGGGGCATAATCTTGAATGATAAATTTCACAATCCTCGATATCATCACCGAGAAATCATAAAAAACTCGATGACTTTTTGGACTATTATCTCTTATATACTACTAATTGTACGTTGCAACCTATGTTAAACCCAAAAAAATATGTGCTTTAATATAGGAAACAGATTCAAGAAAGAGAAGCACAGAAAAGACGATAATGAAGAGAAAGAAGATATTGGGTTATTAGGGAAGGAGATTCAAAAATGGAATAAAAAACGCGAATTGGAAACGCGAGAAGGTCGTCCTGATGACGCTTTACAACCCGTGAGTGCCTCCAAGCATAAATTCTGATTTCGTTTTTCTTTTCATTTTTGCTTTCTCTTATTTATTTTTATTGTTCAGATTTTTGATATGATTTCTTTCTGTACTCATAACATCTGAATTGGAGAAGGAAATTTGATGAGATACCTAATTTTTATGTGGTTTAAAATGTACGATCAAGTTAGAATTATGTATAAGTTCTTCTAATTTTGTTCATAATCGTCGAAAACAACTTGCTTTATAGGTTACATTGGTAGAAGTATAAAAGTAGATCGTACTACCTAAGTCTTGGAAAATGTGTCGTGATATAATTTCTATCTCGATTTTTATTTTCTACGAGTTTAGTTAAAACGAAATTCTTGTTTTGAATCTTAAAATTCAAGGTGCTGTTGCAAAGTGCAATCAATTTTAATTTTAAGTAAAATAAAATCATAACACCCCTTGAAAAAAAAAAAAAATGAATTTTCAAATATGATGAACATTGGTATTATAAACTACAATAACTGTGTACTATATATAATTACAAAAGAATTGAAAGAATAACAATAGATATGTACAATATGTACAAGATGAATCCCAGATTCATTAATTCTGTACAAATTGAACTCCCAAATTACAACAAAACCTCTTTGTTGAGTTCAACTTTTTTCTCTTGAATAAGAGTAATTGTTTTCATCGAAGGAGTGATTGAGAATGCTTCAGCAAACTGTTGATAGGTGGCCTTCTGGCATTGCATAATAGCTTCTTTACTCCTGCTGTCACCTGTCATTTAAAAGTCCGCATGCAAATTTTCAATAAATTCTCTAAACAAACGAAAAGAAAAAGAAAAAATAGAAAAGGGTATGTTTTTCATGAGATGGGAAATGAAAAGTACTTGTAGTAGACTCATAAGAAAATTGTTACAACCTTTCCGAGACTTTCCCTTCCGTATGGAACAGCTCTCTTATACGAAAGAGAGGTCGATGGAGGTGATTTTCGGCTAGTTTCTTCTCTACACGCCGATTTTCCTTGACTAAATCTTCCTGTAATTTCTGAAGATTTGTTCCATTGGAGGCCAGATTGCTGCCAACATTTTGAAATCCAATGTTAGCTATAAGTTATTATTAAAACAAAATCTTAAGAAATATTTCTAGTTAATTATAAACCTGTAGACTTCTGCTTCTTGTTGTTACTCCAAGACTGCTGTTCCATTGTGTATCCAAAGCACTTGGGAGGCTTGATTCCTAGCATAAGAACCCATATTAATCACT